>NC_080671.1:235022068-235322068 GCF_030247195.1 Topomyia yanbarensis
TTTTCTTTTATAAGTAATGTAAAAATGATGCAAATTATTTTGGAATCTCCAATAACTCCATTTCTTATGTAGTTACGAATTTGACAATCACATAGGTCCATTCCCATAAACCTAGTGGAACATTGCAGTTTTCAAAAATAACTTGCAACAAAATTACCCTTAGGTTGCAACGTCATTGTCGGATGGTTCTTATTTTGGAGAAATATGTCTACTAACAAAAGCTAGAAGAGTTGCAAGTGTTCGGACTGAAACTTATTGCAATTCGTTTTCGCTGAGTGTTGACCATTTCAAATGTCAAAAACTGGATTGTCAAAGTCAATTTGACACGAGATTTTGACGTTCACACCTGGCATTCCTGGAAGAAACTAACCTGGGTTCCCAGTAAAGTTCAGCCGGAAATGAACTGGAATTCTGGCTGGTTCCAGCTCGCATTCCGGCTCCAGTGACACAATCGATTCTAGTTAGAATCGGTGTTGATGGAGCAGCCCCTTGCACTCACCATCTCTACCAACCTTGTGAGCTGCGTTGCCCCCACTTCTCAGTGGCACCACTGGCAAGATCGTTATTAAAAAACGTCAACAATATTTTGTTAATCACTCCATGTTTTTTTCTTTACCTTTCATTAAACACGTTTTCAAAGTGAATTAATTTCTCGTAGGTTTTTTTTTTCTTCGTTTGGGCCATCCGAAATACCACTTCAGGTTTTGAGTCCAGGATGCGCTTTATCGGTTCCGTCGCGTAATCAAGTGGAAGTGATATCGATGGAAGAGGAAAAACAAGATCGGATTTTTCTGCCGGTATTCGACGGCTCTAATTTTTCCGCATGGAGGTTCAGAATGCTCGTGCTGTCGGAAGAGCATGAACTTGTGGAGTGCGTTCAGCGCTACGCTGCGGATGTTGATGAGCTGAAGGAAGATTCGGCCGATAGCCAGGAGGTTAAGAATAGGAAATCAAAAGAACGCGAGAAAAGAGCCAAGAAGGACCGCAAATGCAAATCCTTGCTTGTGGGGCGGATTCATGATTCGCAATTAGAGTACGTTCGAGACAAACAGCACCCGAAAGATGTATGGGATACATTGCACCGAGTGTTTGAAAGGCACAGTTTGGCGATCAGAATGCATCTGAAGCGGCAAATGCTCACTCTCCGTTATGAAACAGGCAGCTTGCAGCAACACTTTCTTTGCTTCGACAAACTGGTGCGTGAATACTGAGCAACTGGTACGATTCTGGATGAGCTTGATGTTGTGTGTCATCTTCTTCTAACTCTCGGGTCGTCTTATTCGGCGGTCATCACGGCAATTAAAACGATGCCGGAAGATGTTCTCACTCTGGAATTCGTTAAATGTCGGCTTCTAGACGAAGAAACGAAGAGGAAGGGCAAGGGAAAGTGTACAGTGAAAAGTGAACAAGCAGCTTTTTCTGGCTTTAAACAACAGCCCAAGAAGAGAAAAATAAAATGTTTTGGCTGTAAGCAAGAGGGCCACAAATTGGCAGAGTGTCCAACAAAGAAGAAAGAATGTGAAAAGAAGAAATAACTTGTTCTCGGTGATGCGGTGTGATGAAGGTGGTATGAGGGTAGTCTTTGAAAGTGATTCGGTTCAAATCTATTGGAATTCAGAGATTATTGCAACTGGCTCGCGCGTCGGGATGCTATACCGTTTGGACATGTTTGCTTAAAATCGAAATAAAAGTGCTTCGTTGTTAGCGTTCGAGCGTGTGCCGGAAAATCTGGAACTGTGGCATCGACGTTTTGGTCACCTGAATGCACGAAGCTTGGAAAAATTGATAAGTGAAGACATGTGTGTTGGTTTAAAGTTGAACGGTCGCAAAAAGGACCAAAACGTTATTGTTTGTGAACCATGTGTTGCGGCCAAGCAGAATCGAAACCGGTTTCAAGTGCGTAAGGAACCGAGATCGTCGCGTGTGCTCGAGCTGATACATTCGGACGTTTGCGGACCGGTAAAACCGATTGGTATAGGCGGTATGAGATACTTTGTCACCTTTATTGACGACTGGAGCCACTTCGTGATGGTGTTTTTGATTAAGTCAAAAGACGAAGTGTACGACTGCTTCCAGCAGTATGCCTCGATGGTATCGGCGAAATTCGAACGGAAAATTTCGCGCTTGCGATGTGATAACGGGGGAGAATATAAAAATCGCCCGTTTGAATAGTTTTGTAAACAGAGCGGAATTCAAATTGAATGGACAGTGGCATATAGTCCAGAGCAAAACGGTGTATCCGAACGGATGAACCGCTCTCTAGTTGAGCGAGCGCGAGCGATGTTAGAGGACTCTGGTGTCAGCAAAAGTTTCTGGGGCTGTGCGGTGCAGACTGCTGCTTATCTTTTGAACCGTAGTCCCTCCAGTGCAATTGATCCTGACATGACTCCTTATCAGCTGTGGGAATGATCTAGACCTGATGTACATAAGCTGCGAGTTTTTGGTTGTACCGTATTTGTGCATGTACCAAAAGAGCAACGAGGTAAATTAGACGCGAAATCATGGAAAGGATTGTTTCTGGGTTACGCGAATAATGGTTACCGAGTATGGCATCCGACAAAGTATCAAGTGATGCACGTCCGTGATGTAAATTTTGTGGAGTCTTCGCACGGTGAAGCTTTCCCAAAATATGTCAATGAACGGGTTTCGGACATTTTCTCAGTTGCTGCGGCTGATGATGAAAAACCAGAAAATGTTGAGGTGGATTCGGATTTCAGAGGTCCAAATGAGCAGAATAACACATCTAGAGATGAGTCTGTATCGGACTATGAGAGTTTTGTCGAGGAAGACTGCTCTGGGAAAGAGTCAGAACCCGGATCGTGTCATGACAGCGAGAATGATCCAATCGAATCCAGCAACCCTGGTAGACCACCACGTGTTAGGAAAACCCCGGCGTGGCAAGCTGACTATGAAATGGAGTACGCAGCGTATGCGTTTAATGCCATAGAGTATGTCGAAGAATTGCCGAGAACATTGGTTGAAGCGAAGGCACGGAAGGATTTGCCGAAGTGGAAAGCTGCTGTAAATGATGAGATGGCAGCCCTAAATAAGCACAAAACTTTGACTTTAACTGAGCTGCCGGCAAATCGCAAACCGATCACAAGTAAGTGGGTTTTTAAATTAAAACATGGCATAAATGGAGACCCAGATCGCTATAAAGCTCGGCTAGTGGCTAGGGGTTTTAGCCAAAGGTTTGGCTTCGACTATAGTGAAACCTACTCTCCGGTTGCCAAACTGGACACGTTACGATCGATTTTGGCGATTGCATGTCGGGATAAAATGGTTGTGCATCAAATGGATGTTCGCACTGCCTTTTTGAATGGCGCACTTACAGAGGAGATTTTTATGGTACAGCCAAAGGGGTTCGAGGTAGGAAAGAATCTAGTTTGCCGGCTGGAAAAGTCTCTGTATGGCCTTAAGCAAGCTTCTCGTGCGTGGAACAGTCGATTTCATAGTTTTGTGGTAGATCGTCTTGGCTTCCAGCAAAGCGCTAATGATCGGTGTCTGTATACTCGTAGATCTGGAGCGACTAGAGTGATCATGGTCCTTTATGTAGACGACGTGGTCATTGCTGGAACGTCACTGAGAGCTGTCCAAGAAGTTTGAGATGACTGACATTGGTGGTATCACATGTTTTCTTGGGATGCAGGTGGACTACGATTTTGTTGGCGGTGTAATGAAAATAAGTCAGCGGAAATATCTGGAGAACGTTCTGAAGCGTTTCAGAATGGAGGACTGTAAACCGTGTTCAACGCCCATTGAGAACCGTTTGAAACTACCGAAAGTGAACGATCAGAACCGAACCACGCAGCCGTTTAGAGAACTTGTTGGTTGTTTGTCATATGCTTCGTTAACCACCAGACCGGACTTAGCAGCTTCAGTAAACTTCTACAGCCAGTTTCAGTAAACTTCTACAGCCAGTTGCTGACTGGGCCAATAATGCTTCCGATAGACGTTCTGTAAGTGGAGGTGTGTTCAAGGTGTTCGGATGCACAGTCAGTTGGCTGACCAGGAAACAGCAAACCGTTGCTCTTTCGTTGACAGAGGCAGAACTATAAGCGCTCTTACTGTGACCTGTCATAAGATGTAGTTGATCCGACTATTGTACGATTTGGGATATAGCAGTAAGGAACCGATCTGCGTTTACGAGGATAATCAATCTGCTATGAGAAATGCCAAGAAGTCTAGAGATTTTGGACGTGTCAAACACATCGATGTGAAGTTTCACTTTTTACGGGACTTGATAAGGAATGGCAACATTGTTCTCAAGTATCTTCCATCTGCCGATCAGCCTGCGGATATGATGACAAAAGGCTTACTAACGGCAGCATTTCGACGTCATCGTTCCGGCATTGGACTCGTGAACTGCAGTGGCTGAGCAGGGGTGTTGATGGAGCAGCCCCTTGCACTCACCATCTCTACCAACCTTGTGAGCTGCGTTGCCCCCACTTTTCAGTAGCACCACTGGCAAGATCGTTATTAAAAAACGTCAACAACATTTTGTTAATCACTCCATGTTTTTTTTTCTTTACCTTTCATTAAACACGTTTTCAAAGTGAATTAATTTCTCGTCGGTTTTTTTCTTCGTTTGGCCCATCCGAAATACCACTTCAATCGGTTGAGTCACTGAAGCCGGAATTCGAACTGGAACAAC
Source organism: Topomyia yanbarensis (assembly GCF_030247195.1). Classification (NCBI taxonomy): domain Eukaryota; kingdom Metazoa; phylum Arthropoda; class Insecta; order Diptera; family Culicidae; genus Topomyia; species Topomyia yanbarensis. The sequence goes on from NC_080671.1 coordinate 235,026,723, forward strand.
CCAGAATTCCAGTTCATTTCCGGTTGAACTTTACTGGAAATCCAGTTTAGTTGCTTCCAGGGATGCCTGGTGTGAACGTCAAAATCTCGTGTCAAATAGGGATGTTTAGAGGTGTGCGGGTTAAGGCATATTCTGATGCAGATCATGCTGTGTGGGGTGTTGTCCCAGTTAACAATGAGGCGAACGGAATAATTCTCGAGTACTTTTTCAAATGGACGTAAGTAACATTGAGAGCCTCTCTTTGTTTACTTTCTCTTTCGTTTATTACGACGTCATTACAACACTTTGTACTAATTTTCCAGTACATATCGAAAGCCGACGGTTTTTACTACAATATTATGCAAAGAGTAGAGTAGTAAATGTTGAAATGGCCGAGTAATGAACAGAAGAGAAAGACCTCAAAGAGAATCTCTCATTGTTACTTACGTCCATTTGAAAAAGTACTCGAGAATTGCAGATACGTCATTAAGTGGGACAACTGTCAGTTTGTTGGTTGAATTTAATTTTTTTTTAAATTTAAAAATTAGAAAAGAATAATTAAGGTTTAAGAATGATATGAGTGCACTCGTAAGGACACCTGCTATCAACACATATAAAAAACTGGCACAATTTTTCCAAATTAAAGATCCCTATTGACTTTGACAACTGGCCAGTTTTTGACATTTGTCAGTCGGTACAACTAGCGAATTAAATTCATTAGTTGGACATAGGCTGTGGCCCAACCAACGAATCTCATCTGTATAGGAAAGGACTGCAAGCAAACCCAGTCACCGTGGAAAGCAGAAAGTTAGAAAAAGTTGAGCAAAACAAAATTGATGCTGGCAGAGTTTCTGCGAGCATTTTGCGCGGTTTGTGCGAGAATTCTGACAAAGACAGGATACGCGCAGAAATCTTACAGCACTGCCAAACCAAGACTATCAGAAATCTAGCAGAGCGGTCTCTGCCAAAAAAAAATTGTGGCTGGGAAATATTAGCGATCACCTAGGGTATCCAACCTAATTTGGACCCCTGCATATTTTGGACCCTGTTAATGTATTTGCCTCCTACACTGCCAAGTTTCTCTGCATTTGATTGGTTTGATGCAGCAATTACATTCCTTGGGTTGCGTTGTGACGATGATTTTGGCGGATTGCACACAGACTTCATCATGTTTGACTGCTGATTATCTAATAAGAGTTGCTTAGGAAATGGTAAGTAGGAATTCATACCAATCCGACCCATATTAAAACCTCAACAACATGATAGCCATCATTGCCGGCCGGCCCCATCTTCATCGTTTACGGAGAAGGATAAAGGATAAGGTAGACAGGCAGTGTTGCTGCTCCACCTACTTAACGGAAGGACGACGATTCATCAGACTCTTCTCTTGGAAGGGTATCAGGTCTAGGATTCGCTCCAAGCATGCGACCTATGAAGTATATTTTAATAGGTAGTTGTTTAGTTAGTCTTCGAGTGCACGATGACTCGAAAAAGAAAAGATCTTGTTTGGTTTTTGGTTCTTTTTAAACTCTGGGCAGCCGGCTACCGAGAGTATTGTATGTTCCCTAGCCAAAAGCAATTTGAACTCCACACAGCCGACCCTGGGAGTAATGCCTAGGTAAGCTAATCTTATCTGCGTAATGGGCCGGATCACTATTTATTGAAACAGTATTTAAACTGAATTTGTTACTTCTTCTCTACGATATATTTATTGGATTGAAAACTACCGAGTGATAACACATTATACAGGCAAAGATAGCGCGAGATGTTATAAATTATGGAAAGTATAACGGAAATTTCTTATTTTCCATATCGGATTGTTTTTGGAATACAAGTATACGAGCGATAATAACGAACACTGAAGGGAAATATAAAGGATTGTTAGCCTGATGCACGTGTTTGTTAGCAATAACGGAGCTTGAAATTGTTGGTAGTAGAAGTATGAGCGATATTTTCCCTGCGCCACTGGATTGCAATGACAGCCAACGACGGTTGTCAGCACTGTAGACACAAGTGAAGAATATTTTCCTTTCCTTTTTTTTCTTCCTTCCTGTAACGCTATCGGTACAATAAAGACGTGTTTTCTATACTTTCGTATTACGTTTCTCTTTCGCGATCACGCGCGTCCGCACTATCCGTCGGTGTTCGGTCTTTCGGCATACGCTGCATAATCCGGGAAGTGAGTCCGTGTTGATGACCCTGTCCCCGCTAACAGGTTATGGGCCCAGATCATGAAAGTGGATTGTGAATTGTTTTTTTAGTGCGTGGTTCCCATTTTTTCATTTTCGGCATCACGTTCGGCTGAGAACCGTATGCTTAATACGAAAGCGGCCGCTGCTACACGGTTTCGAAGTTTTGGTGTATGCGAACGGCAACTGGTACTGGAACGGCGTGAAAGTGACTGATTTTGTGTGCGGTCGATTTTAATTTCCACAAACAGTGCGCTTGTTGGTTGAGCACGGAAGATTATTGTTTCACGAGTTAATAAAGAATGGCTGAGAAACCGCTTTTCCCCGGCTCAATAATTTGAACTATCTCACTTGGAAAACGCGTATGGAGATGTTACTTAACCGCGATGAGCTGTGGCATACAGTGTCAAGTGATCCGCCGACAGCAGAAGCTACAGAAAAGCAAAAAGTAGCCTGGCAAAAGTCCGACGAGAAAGCGTTGGCAACGATTGTACTGTTTGTAGAAGATGGACAATTAAACCTAGTAAAAAACGCCGATACGTCTCGTGATGCATGGAATCAGTTGAAGACCTACCACGAGAAGACGACTATGATGTTTCGAGTGTCTCTCTTAAGAAGAATTTGTAGCCTGAACATGACTGATGGCGCTGACATGGAAAAGCACTTATTCGATTTTGGAGAACTTTTTGACCGATTGTCGTGTGCGGGGCAGGAGCTTGAGTACTCGCTGAAAGTGGCCATGGTATACAGAAGTCTCCCGGAATCCTATAGCGGCTTGGTTACGGCGATGGAGAGCCGGCCGGACGCTGACCAAACGATGGAATTGGTAAAACAGAAACTGCTGGATGAGCACCAGCGTCGTGTCGAGCGATCTGGCGACACAGGGGAGAAGGCTATGAAATTGCGAGGTAAACAACAGAGGCCTGAAAAGAAGGAAAAGGTTTGTTTCCATTGTCGGAAACTCGGACATTTCCGTCGGGATTGCAGGCTGCTACAGCAGCAGCGGAGGAAGAACGGAGAAGCTAGCGGTGGTAAGCAGGATGGAACAAAAGCAAAGCAGATTGCTGAGACAGACAATCCGATGTGTTTCGTTGTTGGTGGCATCCGGCGAAAAGGTCGTTGGTATGTGGATAGTGGATGCTCCAGCCACATGACCAATGACAGGTCGTTCTTCGAGAACGACTCAACGACAATGTGAAGATCGAAGTTGTGCTGGCGGATGGATCTACCACAAAATCCGTCGGTATCGGTGAAGGATATGTAAAGTGTCTTAGCGCCGACGGTACAGCACAGCAAATTTTGGTCAAAGAAGTCTTGTATATTCCCGATCTTGACAGCGGTCTACTCTCCGTTCGGAAGCTGACACAAAAGGGGTTAGCTGTGCAATTTGGTGCGTCGAAATGTGAAATCGTTGATCGTGAAGGAAAGGTGACAGCAGTAGCGGATTTGTGTGGCAACCTGTACGTCTTGCGACAGGCAGAGGAAGCCAAAATCAGCAGTGAGAAGAAGCATTTGCAGAACTGCCAGCATACGTGGCACCGACGTTTCGGGCATCGTGACACGGCGTTGCTGGAACAGATTGTCGCTGAAAACCTTGGCGATGGACTAGTAGTGCAGGACTGCGGATTAAGGCTAGTATGTGAATACTGCCTTCAAGGTAAACTGCCTAGAAATTCTTTCCCAAAATCAACTAAGAGTAGAGCCAAACGGGTATTAGATTTGGTTCACACGGACGTATGTGGACCGGTTGTGAACGTAACCCCGGGGGGCTGCCGTTACCTTATGACTCTTATTGACGACTTCAGTCGGTACACGGTAGTCTGCCTATTGAGACAGAAATCCGATGCAGCTCGGTGCATTAAACGGTACGTGGCCCACGTGAAGAATTGATTCGGCAGGGCACCATGTGTTATTCGTTCAGATGGGGGCGGCGAGTACGCAAATCAGGAGCTGAAAGAGTTTTATGAGTTAGAAGGGATCCAAGTTCAGTTTACGACAGCGTACTCACCCCAGCAGAATTGCGTGGCCGAACGGAAAAACCGTACCCTGCAGGAGATGGCCACCTGTATGTTGCTGGACGCGGGACTTTCAAAAAGGTATTGGGGCGAGGCAATCATGACTGCGTCGTACGTTCAGAATAGATTACCCTCGCGCTCAGTGGACACGACTCCGTACGAAAAATGGTATGGGGAAAAGCCTTCGTTGTAGCATTTTCGGATTTTCGGAAGTGTCGCTTATGTACATATTCCTGATGTGAAGCGGGCGAAACTTGACAACAAGGCGCAAAAGTTAGTGTTTGTAGGCTACTGCGACGACCGTAAGGGCTATGGGTTCCTGGATCCGACATCCGACAGAATCATCATCAGTCGAGATGCTAGGTTCATTGAGCTGTAGAACGGTTCGCTGATGAACGATGATCTTGATGAGAAGAATGAAGAACAGCTGATTGACGTTGCGCCGAAGAAGCCGATAGGTGAACGACAATCATCGATTCAGGAGGAGTTAAGTGACTCGGGAGAAGAGTACTTCGGCTGTGACGAGACTAGTGAAGAAGCCAGTTGTCCCGAGGGTGACCAGCGACCGATGCGGAGCAAGCGTGGTGTTCTTCCGAAACGGCTGAAGGATTACGAAGTTGACGTTGCTATGATTGCACAGCTTGATCCTACCAGCTACGAGGAGGCGTTGAGCAGTCCGGAGCGATCGTTGTGGCAAGCGGCCATGAAAGATGAGTACGAGTCTTTAATGCAGAATAGAACGTGGTCGTTGGTGGAGTTTCCTGCGGGTCGTTCGCCCATTGGCTGTAAATGGGTATACAAAAGAAAGGAGGATGCACGGTTTAAAGCCCGACTAGTTGCACAAGGCTTCTCGCAACGATAAGGCGTCGATTACGATGCGGTATTTGCACCGGTCGCTACGCAGACCTTCTAACAGGGACAGAAGCGGATGATTGTGCGTCATGTCAACGTGAAGTGTGCATACTTTCACGGAAAATTACAAGAGGTGATATTTATGCAACAACCCAAAGGATTTGTGGTCCGCGGAAATGAGAAGCTAGTTTGCAAATTACATCGCAGTTTGTACGGTCTGAAACAAGTGGCCAAAGTCTGGCACGATACGATTGACAGAATTTTGTCTGATATAAGGGTTCGCCCAAGCGCAGTCCGATCCTTGCTTGTATACAAATAATTTGTCGCAGGGAGAGGCGATTATTTTGTTGATATACGTAGATATGATTATTGCGAGCACTAACGAAGCGGAAATCATCAATGTAGAACAAGAGCTACTGAAGAAGATCAAGTTGTCGTCTCTTGGAGCGGTGAAACAGTTCCTAGGTATTCGTGTAACGAAGGACAACAACGGGTATTTCGCACTGGATCAAGAAACGTTTATTCGGAAGATTGCCAGCCGATTCGGTCTTGCAGATGCGAAAGGATCGAAGATACCTCTAGATCCCGGTTACTACAAAAATCGTGTAAGCAGCAAGAAGTTAACGGATAATCAAGATTACCGCAGCCTAGTTGGAGCACTTTTGTACGTGGCAGTGAACACGCGTCCTAACGTGGCTGCAAGCGTGTCAATTCTGAGCAGAAGCGTTAGTGGCCCAACAGAAGTAGACTGGTTGGAGCTCAAGAGAGTAGTCCGGTACCTGTTGAAGACGAATGACTATAAGTTGGTGTTGAAGTCAGACAGGAAGAGTTCTTTGGTACTACATGGTTTTAGCGACGCCGACTGGAGTAGTGATATCACCGACCGGAAGTCAAACACCGGATACCTTTTTAAACTGAGTGGAGCTACCATATCTTGGGCTAGTCGAAAGCAAACGTGTGTCTCTCTTTCAAGCATGGAAGCAGAGTACACTGCCCTATCTGAAGCGTGCAAAGAGGTGATTTGGATCCGCAGACTACTGGAAGATATGAACTGCAAGCAGGAAGGACCAACAATAATGTTTGAAGACAACATAAGTTGCATAAATTTTGTCGAAATCGAGCGTCAGTCACGAAGGTCAAAACATATTGACACTCGAATGCATGTCACTCGAGAACTTGTGGAGAAAGGAACAGTTACCTTGCAGTATTGTGCGTCGGAAGACATGCCAGCGGATTTGTTGACTAAGCCCGCTGGAAGTTTGAAACAGGTTAAGTTCTCAGCCGCGATGGGATTAATCAGCAAAAATGGTTAGGCAGCAGATTCGCAGTGAAGTTATCGAGGAGGAGTGTTGGTAGTATAGGTATGAGCGATATTTTCCCTGCGCCACTGGATTGCAATGACAGCCAACGACGGTTGTCAACACTGTAGACACAAGTGAAGAATATTTTCCTTCCCTTTTTTTCTTCCTTCCTGTAACGCTATCGATACAATAAAGACATGTTTTCTATACTTTCGTATTACGTTTATCTTTCGCGATCACGCGCGTCCGCACTATCCGTCGGTGTTCGGTCTTTCGGCATACGCTGCATAATCCGGGAAGTGAGTCCGTGTTGATGACCCTGTCCCCGCTAACAGAAATTAGGTTCATAAAAACAGACGCGGCGAATTTTCAATACGTATTGACCTATGATCATCGGTACTAGTCACATTAGTCGTATTGGAGCAAATTTCCGATCAACTATTTATTTTTACGGCAATGTTTTCTCGACTAGATCTGTTCGCACCCTACCATTCTGCTACTATCTGCAGAAGGCTGATAGCACCCAGTCGTCGCCGGTCTAAATGGGCTTTGAGTAATAATGGAGATGGGAGGGAAACAGAAAGCACAGACCGGCCCGAAATTATTTAAAACATGAAATCACTTAATTCCGTGATCTTTTAAGGTTACTTCCGAACGCTTTATTAAAAAGAAAGGAGAAAATATGCCAGTTCTTCTAAGCACTGCAGAGCCATTTCATCGGTATAATGTGCAGGGATGCCAGGATTTTTTTTAAATCTGCGCAGTATAGGTAAACATCTGTATTTAACCCTTGTTGTTTATAAACAACAACCTTTTCAAGTAGCTATAACATTTGGGTTAGCCAAGATTTGCTCACAAAAATAAGTAAGGCTCATAACTGTAACCATAATCTTTCATTTGAGCACTAACAGTTACAAGAACTGTTCATAGAACTTAAGTTATTGCAATTATTCCGATCGGATTTCACTAGAGCAGTGCTGCCAGAGACTATCAATTATCGGTGAAAAGTTAAATTTTAATATATTTTGGTTGTCTTCTTAAAAATATTATCAATTTAGACTGTCTTCGACTACCTTTTCCACACCATTGTACTACTGTAAATTTTTCAGGAGATGTGCACTGAGAATAGGAAGGTAAAAATTAAGCAGCTTCTAGCACTGCTAGAGAAGCACCTGTCATGATCAAAACAGGTGTTTCGTGTATCTTTACCCCAACGGTTGAACGGAAATTTGGTTTGAAATTTAATACGCGCTAGAAAAAGTTGGCAAGAAAAGGTTAAAGAAAATGTAAGGTAGTCTCAAAACCTTGTTTTCAATTTGTTGGTTGATTTAAGCTATACGCACACGAGACGACAAGACACACGCCACAAAAATAGTTCACTATGGATTTTGTTCTAGCTATTCCAACTCAGCAACAGCAACAGCCGCGTGAGAGAATGTGATTATCTACCAATTACGGTCCTTGGGTTGTCTATTAAGTTTCAATATCATTAGTTCATATCTAATTGTTTAAAATTAAACAGAATCCACAGTTTTCAAAAATATCACCGAAAACGTTTCATGTTTCAACGATAGCCAAGGAACCAGTGGAAATGATACATTTTCAAATTGGATTTAAATGTACAATTATAATATTTTTTATCGATTTAATTAGTTTGTCTGATTTGGTATTATGCATGTTTCGTGTTTGAAAAGGTTTCTTCGTAATATTTTATCTAAAAAATCTTAAATGAATGGTGTCCACAATATGTCTTAAAAAATTGATATCAACTTATTTAGGACACCGCTCGATTTTCTTTCTTGACGGTTATTTGTTTATCGAGTTAGAATAATCAAAAAGTGAAAAATTTCGTAACGATAGGTCGCCTTCTCTTTTTGGTCAAATTATTTCAAATGTCCAAACCAATGGATGTCGAAAATCAAACGATTGAGAAACATTTCATTGAAGACCATAATATGACCAAAGAGGAGACTTCTGAAATCCATGTTGAAGAACATTTGTAGTTCGAATTTGTTGAATTCGACGAGCTATATGTTGACAAATCTAAGAGACATATCACAGCTAAATAATGATAATAAGAGTGTGCTTGTTGAATTCCTAGAATCGCCCGAAACACTCACACGAACAGGAACATCACGATTCAAGCAACGTAGTCCTGCTGTTTTAACATTGCGCCGAACAGTTGAATACCACAAGGCGAAAACTGAAGAAAAACCGATTTAATCCACCTTGCAGTGAGATGAGACATTTCTTACACATTTCACTATTGGATTAGTTTGCAGAACTCACGAGAAGTAGGCACCCAACTAGAGGTGGGATGAAAACAGTTTCTAGTCTTGCACGAATAAAATCTCGAATAAACTGAATAAATTATAGAAATCAACAAAACGAACGAAATAAAAAAGTAAAGCAAAAAATGAAATAATAGGTTTTTAAATTCATGAAATGAGTAGAAAAATTAATGAAAATCAAAATTATAATATACACGAATCAAATTAGATTAGGTTATTAAATTAAAATTAAGATTATATTTAGAAATAGTTATAAGATTAATAGAATAAATTGACTCATGCTAACATGAAATAAAACGAATAACTGAACATGAAATGCATAAAATTAAAGATATGAGTCAAATCAATCACACTAATAAAATGAATCATATGAATCAAATGAATCAAATGAATCAAATGAATCAAATGAATCAAACGAATCAAATGAATCACACGAATCAAATGAATCAAATGAATCAAATAAATCAAATGAATCAAATGAATCAAATGAATCAAATGAATCAAATGAATCAAATGAATCAAATGAATCAAATGAATCAAATGAATCAAATGAATCAAGTGAATCAAATGAATCAAATCAAACAAATGATTCAAATGAGATAAATGAATCAAATGAATCAAATGAATCAAATGAATCAAATGAATCAAATGAATCAAATGAATCAAGTGAATCAAATGAATCAAATCAAACAAATGATTCAAATGAGATAAATGAATCAAATGAATCAAATGAATCAAATGAATCAAATGAATCAAATGAATCAAACGAATCAAATGAATCAAATGAATCAAATGAATCAAATGAATCAAATGAATCAAATGAATCAAATGAATCAAATGAATCAAATGAATCAAATGAATCAAATGAATCAAATGAATCAAATGAATCAAATGAATCAAATGAATCAAATGAATCAAATGAATCAAATGAACCAAATGAATCACACGAATCAAATGACTCAAATGAATCCAATGAATCAAATGAATCAAATGAATCAAATGAATCAAATGAATCAAATGAATCAAATGAATCAAATGAATCAAATGAATCAAATAAATCAAATGAATCAAATGAATCAAATGAACCAAATGAACCAAATGAATCAAATGAATCAAATGAATCAAATGAAACAAATGATTCAAATGAGACAAATGAGACAAATGAATCAAATGAATCAAATGTATCAAACGAATCAAATGAATCAAATGAATCACACGAATCAAATGAATCAAATGAATCAAATGAATCAAATGAATCAAATGAATCAAATGAATCAAATGAATCAAATGAATCAAATGAATCAAATGAATCAAATGAATCAAATGAATCAAATGAATCAAATGAATCAAATGAATCAAATGAATCAAATGAATCAAATGAATCAAATGAATCAAATGAATCAAATGAAGCAAATGAAGCAAATGAAGCAAATGAATCAAATGAAGCAAATGAAGCAAATGAAGCAAATGAATCAAATGAATCAAATGAATCAAATGAATCAAATGAATCAAATGAATCAAATGAATCAAATGAATCAAATGAATCAAATGAATCAAATGAATCAAATGAATCAAATGAATCAAATGAATCAAATGAATCAAATGAATCAAATGAATCAAATGAATCAAATGAATCAAATGAATCAAATGAATCAAATGAATCAAATGAATCAAATGAATCAAATGAATCAAATGAATCAAATGAATCAAATGAATCAAATGAATCAAATGAATCAAATGAATCAAATGAATCAAATGAATCAAATGAATCAAATGAATCAAATGAATCAAATGAATCAAATGAATCAAATGAATCAAATGAATCAAATGAATCAAATGAATCAAATGAATCAAATGAATCAAATGAATCAAATGAATCAAATGAATCAAATGAATCAAATGAATCAAATGAATCAAATGAATCAAATGAATCAAATGAATCAAATGAATCAAATGAATCAAATGAATCAAATGAATCAAATGAATCAAATGAATCAAATGAATCAAATGAATCAAATGAATCAAAACATAACAGTTTTTGCAACCGACCGAGACGGTTGTGCCTCCAGGTGGAAGGTTTTGTTCTCGAGAGAGTGACGGAGTGCGAGACGCTGTATGCGTTATTGTGGGAGAGAGAGAGACCAGTTTGTTAAGTGTGAGTCGACAGTTGATACGTCGGAGGCGTGGTCAACGGCATCCTCGACAAGTGGTGTTTTGACAGCAAACCGCGGGTAGACGAATTTGCCTACCGCGGTGGCAGAAATCGACAGTGATCGTGCCTGTACACACAGAAAAAAAATATAGTGTATTGGTGTCGTCGGGCAATTCTAATCGACGAGAGGGAAGCGTCACAGGTAGACCCATTTGCTCTATTTGTCTACCGCAGAAGTGGTACGACGAATAAGGAAAACAAGTGGCACCGAAAAGTGCCGCATCGACAGTGGGATTTTCGCAGCAAGCCACAGGTAGCCACATTTGTCTACCGAGGTGGTGGAAGCGGAGAGAGCGCGCTTGTGGTGGTGATACCGACGAGCAGCTTAATCGGAGAGAGTTTTGAAGTGTTGCAGGTAGGACTATTTCTCTACTGAAGAAGCAACGCGACGAAGAAGGACAGCAAGTGTCACATTGTCAAACAACGGGCACCGAGTTTACAACGTAACACATGAGGTGTGTTCTACAGGTATAACAGGTATATTTTTCATTCCTCTTTGTGATAGTTTTTCTTGTTAGGTAAAATGGATGAAGAGATGGGAGAACGAGTAACAGACCCTCCCCCTAAGCCTTATGCTGAAAATGTAAATCCGACTAGAATTAAAATTTACCCAGAGTCGTCAACGGGACCATGGATTGTATTTATTAGGCGTAAAGTAAAGGCGCTAAATATTATTCAAATTTCTAAAGATTTGACTTCGCGATTCTCGGATGTAAAAGAGATCGTCAAAGTCAATAAAGATAAAATACGTATTGTCGTTGGTAGTCTCAAACAAGCCAATGCAATTGCTTCTTGCGAGCTTTTTACGCGTGAGTATAGAGCGTATATTCCTTCAAAGGAAATTGAAATTGATGGGGTCATCACAGAATCGAGTTTGACTGTTGATGACTTAGTTAAGCATGGGGTTGGTCGTTTCAAAGACACCATACTTAAAGACGTAAAAATACTTGAATGCAAGCAATTGCATTCAGTATCACACGAAGGAGATAAAAAAGTTTATCGACTGTCTGACTCATTTCGAGTGACTTTCGCTGGGTCTGCGCTGCCCAACTATGTCATTATCGATAAGATTCGTCTCCCTGTTCGCCTTTTTATCCCTCGTGTAATGAATTGCCTTAATTGCAAACAGCTTGGCCACACAGCCACTTACTGTTCCAATAAGGCACGGTGTGGCAAATGTGGGGGTTCTCATCAAGAGGATACATGCAATGAAAATTCAGAAAAATGTTTAATGTGCGGAGAAAACTCACATGAGCTCCCTGCATGCCCCATTTATAAATTGCGTGAGGATAAAATTAAACGATCCTTGAAGGAGAGGTCTAAGCGCTCCTATGCAGAAATGTTGAAAAATGCTACCCCTAAACCCATCTTCTTAGAAAACACTTACGCATCTCTATTTTCGGAACAGTCTGACTCTGACGGAGCGTGCGAAGGTACATCATTTGTTTTACCCGGAAATTCCAGAAAAAGAAAACAGTCTTCTTTTCCCAAGCTGCCAAGCAAGGGCCTTAAAATTTCTCCACCAATAGATAAACTGCGCCCAAAACCGAAAAATTCCGATTCAAAACCGAAATCAATTCCGCCCGGTTTTGGGAACGTACAATCCAAACAGAACACCATTACTGGAAATAATAAAATTTCGACTACCTCTGAGCCTCAGCCGGGGGTAGGATTATTGAAATTTTCTGAAATTGTTGATTGGATTTTTAAAGCATTCAATATTTCTGAACCACTAAAGAGTATACTTTCAGCTTTCCTCCCAACAATTAGAACATTTTTAGAGCAGCTGATTGCTCAATGGCCCATCCTTGCAGCGATTGTATCTTTCAATGGGTAATTCACCTCCTCCAATGAAAGATTCCATCACTGTTTTACAGTGGAATTGCAGAAGTATCATACCTAAAATTGATTCCTTAAAAATTTTACTGCATAATTTAAAATGCGATGCTTTTGCTCTATGTGAAACATGGCTTACCTCAAACATTAATTTCAACTTAAATGATTTCAACATTATTCGCCTAGACCGAGACACCCCGTATGGAGGAGTGCTTCTAGGAATTAAAAAGTGCTATTCTTTCTATAGAATTAACATCCCCTTGTTTGCGGGCATTGAGGCTGTAGCTGTCCAAACGAACATTAAAGGCAAAGACATGTCTATCGCTTCTATATATATACCTCCCAAAGTTCAAATTGGACAACGTCAAATTTTTGAGGTAGTGGAATCCATGGCTGCTCCGCGTCTGATACTGGGAGACTTCAACTCGCACGGAGTATTGTGGGGTTCCCTCTACAATGATAATCGATCCTCTTTGATATACAATGTATGTGACGAATTTAATATGACAGTTTTAAATACTGGCGAAACAACACGCATCCCCAGACCTCCTGCACGTCCAAGTGCATTAGACCTATCTCTGTGTTCGACATCACTTCGGTTAGATTGCACGTGGAAGGTTGTACCTGATCCTCACGGTAGCGATCATTTGCCAATCGTTGTTTCAATTAACAGTGAATTAGGCCTTACGAATTCAATCAATGTTCCTTATGACTTAACACGAAATATTGATTGGAAAACATACGAAACATTAATTTCCACTTCTCTTGCTTCGACAGAAGAGCTACCCCCTACCGAAGAATATGAATTCCTAGCGGGTTTAATTATTGAAGCAGCAGAACAAGCCCAAACGAAATGCAATCCTGGAATGACAATAAATAGACGGCCCCCTAATCCTTGGTGGGACAAAGAGTGCTCTGATGCATATGAAGCTAAACAAGTTGCCTACAAAGAAATTATGAAACAGAAAGGGGGTATACGTGAGAACTTTGAAAATTATTTCATTTTGCAAAACAAATTTGACAGTATACGTCGTGCCAAAAAATCTAGTTATTGGAGACACTTCGTTAATGGCTTGTCAAGAGAAACATCAATGAGTACTCTTTGGAACACAGCCAGAAGAATGAGGAATCGAAACGTGACTAATGAAAGCGAAGATTTTTCGAATCGTTGGATATTTAATTTTGCCAAGAAAATTTGTCCCGATTCTGCTCCTGCGCAGAAAATCACTCGCGATGCTCCCACAAGTACCGATTTCATAGATTCGCCTTTGACAATGATGGAATTCTCAATTGCACTCCTCTCATGCAACAATAATGCTCCGGGACTAGACAGAATTAAATTCAACTTGGTGAAGAATCTGCCTGACCTAGCAAAAAGACGCTTGTTGAATTTATTCAATAAGCTTCTTGAGCAGAACATTGTCCCGCACGACTGGAGACAAGTGAGAGTTATCGCTATTCCAAAACCGGGAAAACCAGCCTCCGATCATAACTCGTATCGACCGATTGCAATGTTATCCTGCATCAGGAAATTGTTGGAAAAAATTATCTTACGACGTCTCGACAATTGGGTTGAGGCGAACGGCTTGCTATCAGATACCCAGTTTGGTTTTCGGAGGGGAAAGGGAACGAATGATTGTCTGGCGCTACTTTCGTCAGAAATCCAACTAGCTTACGCAAAAAAAGAACAAATGGCGTCTGTGTTCTTAGACATAAAAGGAGCATTCGACTCTGTTTCCATTGATGTTCTCTCAGAGAAACTACATCAATGTGGTCTTTCACCAATATTAAATAATTATTTATACAACTTATTGTCAGAAAAGCACATGCATTTTTCATATGGCGATTTGGCAACATTCAGAATAAGTTACATGGGCCTCCCACAAGGTTCTTGTTTAAGCCCCCTTCTCTACAATTTTTACGTGAATGATATTGATAATTGTATTGTCAGCCCATGCACTCTAAGGCAACTTGCAGATGATGGCGTGGTTTCTGTTACAGGACCAAAAGCCTTAAATTTACAACAACCACTGCAAGATAGTTTGGATAATTTATCAAGTTGGGCTTTGAAGTTAGGCATCGATTTCTCTACGGAGAAAACAGAGTTGGTTGTTTTTTCAAGGAAGCGTGATCCAGCTCAGCTTCAGCTTCAGTTGGTTGGTAGAACGATAGCCCAAGTCCTGACTTTTAAATACCTTGGAATTTGGTTCGATTCTAAAGGCACATGGGGAGGCCACATTAGGTATTTAATAACGAAATGCCAACAAAGGATAAATTTTCTGCGAACAATAACTGGATCATGGTGGGGTTCTCATCCAAGTGACATGATAAGATTGTATCAAACAACAATACTTTCAGTAATGGAATATGGGTGCATCTGTTTCCGTTCAGCTGCGAACACTCACATTATTAAACTGGAACGGATACAGTATCGCTGTTTACGAATTGCCTTAGGTTGCATGCAGTCGACCCATACGATGAGTCTTGAAGTACTAGCGGGAGTTCTTCCTTTAAAAGACCGATTCTGGGATCTCTCTTCTCGTTTACTTATTCGATGTGAGGTTATGAACCCACTGGTAATTGAAAATTTTGAAAGACTTGTCGAGCTTCAACCCCAAACCAGATTCATGACAGTGTATTTCAATCACATGTCACAAGAAATAACGCCTGCTAGGTATGTTCCCACATACGTCAATATACTAGATATTCCTGAATCCACTTTATTCTTCGACACGTCCATGCAAGCAGAGATTCGTGGAATTCCAGGTCATCTACGCTCGCGGGAGATCCCTAAAATATTCACAAGTAAATATCAACACATAGACTGCCTTAAAATGTTTTACACTGATGGGTCACGAATCAGTGAGGCCACTGGTTTCGGTATTTTCAACAATAATTTTTCAATTTCTCTCAAACTTGCAGAACCCGCCTCTGTTTATATAGCGGAACTAGCAGCAGTTCACTATAGTTTGCAAATAATTAATACTTTACCCCCGAACCATTACTTTATCCTCACTGATAGTCTCAGCACAATTGCAGCTCTACGCTCAAAGAGGATTGATAATCACGATCCGTTCTTTTTGGGGAAGATACGAGAATCTCTGAGTAACCTGACAAGAAAATGTTTTAAATTTACCCTAGTGTGGCTCCCCGCCCATTGCTCTATTGCGGGCAATGAGAAAGCTGATAATTTAGCCAAGATTGGTGCACTAGATGGTGAAATATATGAAAGACCCATCGCTTACAATGAATTTTATAGCGCTTCTCGACAGAGGACACTTGCTAGTTGGCAAACATCTTGGGACAATGGAGATATGGGACGATGGCTACACTCAATTACCCCTAAAGTATCAACGAAGGCATGGTTCAAAGGATTGGATGTAAGTCGGGACTTCATCCGTGTGATGTCTAGGCTCATGTCCAATCATTATACTTTAGATGCGCATCTCCGTCGTATTGGGCTCGCTGAGGGTAATCATTGTGCTTGTGGAGAAGGTTACCATGACATTGAGCATGTTGTTTGGTCCTGCACTGAATATCGTGAAGCCAGATCACAATTAGTAGATTCTTTACAAGTCCGAGGAAGACCAATCCATGTTCCTGTTAGAGACATCCTGGCGTATCGCGATCCTCTATACATGGAACTTATCTATCATTTTCTAAAAACAGCGTCTGTCAAAATTTAATTAAATTCATCTCCTCATACTCTCATCCAAGGCTAATCATTCACCAATTAAAGGGTCCTAGAATATTTAGTTTTTAAATTTAGACAATAACAGAAAAAAAAGTAAATAAATACACCCGAAAATACTAGATCAGTATGAAATACAACAATGTAAGGAAAAAAGCAAACAATAAAGTGATTTCAGTGTTAGTTTTAGACAAAGTACTAGTATAGTTAAAATTAGTCTTAAGGATTTTTGTAACGTGCTATGTAAAAAAAAGAAACTGGCGTAAAAAGCTATTGCAAATGCCGTGTCAAATAAACGTATGAAAAAAAAAAAAAATGAATCAAATGAATCAAATGAATCAAATGAATCAAATTAATCAAATGAATCAAATGAATCAAATGAATCAAATGAATCAAATGAATCAACTGAATCAAATGAATCAAATGAATCAAATGAATCAAATGTATCAATTGAATCAAATGAATCAAATGACTCAAAGGAATCATATGAATCAAATGAATCACATGAATCACAAGAATCAAATTAATCAAATTAATCAAATTGATTTAATTCATCCATTCATGAGTCAATTTATTCTAATCCAAATGAATCAAATGAATCAAATGAACCAAATGAACCAAATGAATCAAATGAATCAAATGAATCAAATGAAACAAATGATTCAAATGAGACAAATGAGACAAATGAGACAAATGAATCAAATGAATCAAATGAATCAAATGTATCAAACGAATCAAATGAATCAAATGAATCACACGAATCAAATGAATCAAATGAATCAAATGAATCAAATGAATCAAATGAATCAAATGAATCAAATGAATCAAATGAATCAAATGAATCAAATGAATCAAATGAATCAAATGAATCAAATGAATCAAATGAATCAAATGAATCAAATGAATCAAATGAATCAAATGAATCAAATGAATCAAATGAATCAAATGAATCAAATGAAGCAAATGAAGCAAATGAATCAAATGAATCAAATGAAGCAAATGAATCAAATGAATCAAATGAATCAAATGAATCAAATGAATCAAATGAATCAAATGAATCAAATGAATCAAATGAATCAAATGAATCAAATGAATCAAATGAATCAAATGAATCAAATGAATCAAATGAATCAAATGAATCAAATGAATCAAATGAATCAAATGAATCAAATGAATCAAATGAATCAAATGAATCAAATGAATCAAAT
This sequence comes from Topomyia yanbarensis, assembly GCF_030247195.1. Lineage (NCBI taxonomy): Eukaryota > Metazoa > Arthropoda > Insecta > Diptera > Culicidae > Topomyia > Topomyia yanbarensis. Next base: position 235,044,297 of record NC_080671.1, read on the forward strand.
GAATCAAATGAATCAAATGAATCAAATGAATCAAATGAATCAAATGAATCAAATGAATCAAATGAATCAAATGAATCAAATGAATCAAATGAATCAAATGAATCAAATGAATCAAATGAATCAAATTAATCAAATTAATCAAATGAATCAAATGAATCAAATGAATCAAATGAATCAACTGAATCAAATGAATCAAATGAATCAAATGAATCAAATGAATCAATTGAATCAAATGAATCAAATGACTCAAAGGAATCATATGAATCAAATGAATCACATGAATCACAAGAATCAAATTAATCAAATTAATCAAATTGATTTAATTCATCCAGTGAATACAATGAATCAAATTAATGAAATGGATCAAATGAATAAAAAGAATGGATGAACAAAATGAATAAAGTAAAAAATGAATGAAATGCATAAATAAAACAAACGAATCAAATAAACAAAATGAGCTGAAATAATAAAATGAATAAAAAGAAGAAAATTGGCAGAATTAAATGCATTGATTAAAATGAAAAATTGAACAATGGTAAAAGGTTATAAATTAATATGAAGAAATAAATTGAATCAAATAAATTATTTTGATGAAATGATTGAAACTGAAAAAGTAGTCAGATTATTAAAATGAAGAAACTGAACAAAATGAATAAACTGGAAAAAATGAATAAAATGCATAAAATGAAAACAATGAAATGAATGATATGAGAAAAATGCGCAAAAAAATAAACTGATCAGAGTGAATCCAAAGAATGAAACGAATAAAATAAGTAAAATGAACGCAGATGAACAAAACGAATAAAAAGATACGGTATGAAATAATTAATTAAAATGAAGCGGTCATATATTTGAAGCTAAAAACATTTTTGAATTAAGAAAATGAATAAAGCGGATTGTACGAATTTGAGAACCATTGCATCAAAAAGTTTAGAAATGTTTTGAAAATCCCATCTTCTGAGAAAAGGCTAATAAATATGCAATGGACTTTCTAGGGCTTCTATCTTTTTTTGGTTTTATTCTTTTTGTTTTCATGCTTCTTTACTTGACGGCGTCGTTTTAAGATTATCTGGTGTTTCTACTTTATTGTTGGACCCTAATTATTTATCAGGAACCTGGAACGTTCAATTTGCTTTGGAATTCGAAGTTTACTTTTTGGTCACATATTCCCGAAAAAAGATTTATGTACAGAATAGAATTTACTGGTCCAGTATTTTAACACGCAATTGAATATAGTAAAGTGAGACAAGGTCACATGTGCTTTCAATCCCCTTGAACAGAGAACGACAGGGAGAATGCGATTCGTGAATGAGACAGGTAGATATTTCAAAGTTTTTATTTGCATTGAAGTAAATAGTGTAAAATGTCTAGGCTATGTCGATAGCATAAAAGCCGTGCATTCAGTTGATTGCAATGCAGTCTCTTTCCATTCATCCTCATAGCTTTCATATTGTTTCGTTCCGAATTCTCGTGCAGAAAATATGGATAAATAAGTCCTATACAGACCAATACTGTGAAAAAGAAATGGTGCAAACTACTCAGTATATCCAAATATGGACGACGATAAGTTAGAAGACACATTGCAGTTGCATCCCTCATCGAGAGTGGGTACTTTGGGAGACTTCTTTTCCTGGATCTGATTTGTGGATATTTTTGGTCTTTGATCCGTTATTTTTCATGAAAGTTCGTACCAATACAACGAATGTGCAGCTGATACAACTCATGGTTCATTCGTCTGCGCCACGTTCCGTCTTCCATCTGCACGCCACCATAGATGGTACGCAACACCTTTCGTTTGAAAACTCCAACGGCGCGTTGGTCCTCCACGAGCATAGTCCAGCTGTCGTGGCCGTAGAGGACCACCGATTTAATCAGCGTCTTGTAGATAATCAACTTCGTGCGGCGGCGAATTTTGTTCGACCGGAGCGTCCTCCGGAGTCCAAAGTAGGCACGATTTCCCGCCAAGATCCGTCTTTGAATTTCTCTGCTGTTATCATTATCGTCGGTTACCAGTGAGCCCAAATACATGAATTCGTCGACCATCTCGATTTCGTCACCGTCAATCCGAACTCGGGTGGGAGGTTCACAATGTCGTCTCTAGAACCTCTTCCTTTCATGTATTTTGTCTTCGAAACGTTGATGGCAAGACCAATCCTGCTGGCTTCAGCTTTCAGTCTTTGAGCATATATTTCATTCAAAATTCAATAGAGATACGAATAGTTTGAATACCGCACGTGGAATGTCTCTTTTGAAAATTTTCATCGTCAAACTTTCATATTACCCAGTTAAGCCAAACATTTTTCGGATATAGCCATGAATTTCCTTAATTATAGTATAGATACAGGCTTTGAATACAATTGAATTAAAATTGAGTTGATGTAGCAGCAGACAAAAAATAGTTTTGTTTTCTCAAACCTTCGCAATTACAATTAACAAATTTCAGATTGGCAGAAGATCTTATCACACAACTTAGAAATGGATATAGAAATAGCTAGATAGATGCGATAGAAGAGAGAGACAGAGAGAGAAGGAGAGAGAGAGAGAGAGAGAGAGAGAGAGATGGGTGGGGGCGTGTGAGGAATGGCAAATGATGGTTAATGCAGTGACATTATTTTTATAGGTATATTATTATGATATATTGATTTCTTTCATTCTTGTCATAATTAATGTGAGTAGTAAAAGGAAAAGAGCTAAATTTTCGCTAGACTTTTAGGCTTCAAACATACAGTTACTTTCGGTGACGCCACGAGTATAATTATATGAGAAATCTTTTATCTCACTACTAGGTGAATTACTTGTTGATCTGTGTATTGATATACCATCCAACATTTACCTCATGATTGAACGTAATGCGAAATCCAAGAGATAAATACTAGAACTCACTGTTTCTTTATCAACACATTATTTTGTCTTTGAAGTGAACTTATATATTGATTTTTGAGAAATAGTTAATTTATTATAAAGGTAATTCACAAAATGTTCTCAACATCGAATTCCTTGAATCACGTAGATGTGTTTTCATACCCCGATATTCAAAATCGGTTTAGTTTTGCCCCTAAAACACCAGTAAAGCAATACTTTGTATGAAACAATTTCATTTTTAGTTAGTGGAAATTGGTAAGCGAGGACTAAAAATACAAAATGTTTAATATCTCCGCCGCTCGTGCACGGATTTAGACAATCTATAGCTTGTTAGAAAGGTATTTATTTGTAATCAAATGAATCAAATGAATCAAATGAATCAAATGAATCAAATGAATCAAATGAATCAAACGAATCAAATGAATCAAATGAATCACACGAATCAAATGAATCAAATGAATCCAATGAATCAAATGAATGAAATGAATGAAATGAATCAAATGAATCAAATGAATCAAATGAATCAAATGAATAAAATGAAACAAATGAATCAAATGAATCAAATGGAACAAATGATTCAAATGATTCAAATGAGAAAAATGAATCAAATGAATCAAATGAATCAAACGAATCAAATGAATCAAATGAATCACACGAATCAAATGAATCAAATGAATCAAATGAATCAAATGAATCAAATGAATCAAATGAATCAAATGAATCAAATGAATCAAATGAATCAAATGAATCAAATGAATCAAATGAATCAAATGAATCAAACGAATCAAATGAATCAAATGAATCAAATGAATCAAATGAATCAAATGAATCAAATGAATCAAATGAATCAAATGAATCAAATGAATCAAATGAATCAAATGAATCAAATGAATCAAATGAATCAAGTGAATCAAATGAATCAAATGAATCAAATGAATCAAATGAATCAAATGAATCAAATGTATCAATTGAATCAAATGAATCAAATGAATCAAATGAATCAAATGACTCAAATGAATCATATGAATCACATGAATCACAAGAATCAAATTAATCAAATTAATCAAATGAATCAAATTGATTTAATTCATCCAGTGAATCAAATGAATCAAATTAATGAAATGGATCAAATGAATAAAAAGAATGGATGAACAAAATGAATAAAGTAAAAAATAAATGAAATGCATAAATAAAACAAACGAATCAAATAAACAAAATGAGCTGAAGTAATAAAATGAATAAAAAGAAGAAAGTTGGCAGAATTAAATGCATTGATTAAAATGAAAAATTGAACAATGGTAAAAGGTTATAAATTAATATAAAGAAATAAATTGAATCAAATAAATTATTTTGATGAAATGATTGAAACTGAAAAAGTAGTCAGATTATTAAAATGAAGAAAATGAACAAAATGAATAAACTGGAAAAAATGAATAAAATGCATACAATGAAAACAATGAAATGAATGATATGAGAAAAATGCACAAAAAGAATAAACTAATCAGAGTGAATCCAAAGAATGAAACGAATAAAATAAGTAAAATGAACGCAGATGAACAAAACGAATAAAAAGATACGGTATGAAATAATTAATTAAAATGAAGCGGTCATATATTTGAAGCTAAAAACATTTTTGAATTAAGAAAAAGAATAAACCGGATTGTACGAATTTGAGAACCATTGCATCAAAAAGTTTAGAAATGTTTTGAAAATCCCATCTTCTGAGAAAAGGCTAATAAATATGCAATGGACTTTCTAGGGCTTCCATTTTTTTTTTGGTTTTATTCTTTTTGTTTTCATGCTTCTTTACTTGACGGCGTCGTTTTAAGATTATCTGGTGTTTCTACTTTATTGTTGGACCCTAATTATTTATCAGGAACCTGGAACGTTCAATTTGCTTTGGAATTCGAAGTTTACTTTTTGGTCACATATTCCCGAAAAAAGATTTATGTACAGAATAGAATTTACTGGTCCAGTATTTTAACACGCAATTGAATATAGTAAAGTGAGACAAGGTCACATGTGCTTTCAATCCCCTTGAACAGAGAACGACAGGGAGAATGCGATTCGTGAATGAGACAGGTAGATATTTCAAAGTTTTTATTTGCATTGAAGTAAATAGTGTAAAATGTCTAGGCTATGTCGATAGCATAAAAGCCGTGCATTCAGTTGATTGCAATGCAGTCTCTTTCCATTCATCCTCATAGCTTTCATATTGTTTCGTTCCGAATTCTCGTGCAGAAAATATGGATAAATAAGTCCTATACAGACCAATACTGTGAAAAAGAAATGGTGCAAACTACTCAGTATATCCAAATATGGTCGACGATAAGTTAGAAGACACATTGCAGTTGCATCCCTCATCGAGAGTGGGTACTTTGGGAGACTTCTTTTCCTGGATCTGATTTGTGGATATTTTTGGTCTTTGATCCGTTATTTTTCATGAAAGTTCGTACCAATACAACGAATGTGCAGCTGATACAACTCATGGTTCATTCGTCTGCGCCACGTTCCGTCTTCCATCTGCACGCCACTATAGATGGTACGCAACACCTTTCGTTTGAAAACTCCAACGGCACGGCGCATTGGTCCTCCACGAGCGTAGTCCAGCTGTCGTGGCCGTAGAGGACCACCGATTTAATCAGCGTCTTGTAAATAATCAACTTCGTGCGGCGGCGAATTTTGTTCGACCGGAGCGTCCTCCGGAGTCCAAAGTAGGCACGATTTCCCGCCAAGATCCGTCTTTGAATTTCTCTGCTGTTATCATTATCGTCGGTTACCAGTGAGCCCAAATACATGAATTCGTCGACCATCTCGATTTCGTCACCGTCAATCCGAACTCGGGTGGGAGGTTCACAATGTCGTCTCTAGAACCTCTTCCTTTCATGTATTTTGTCTTCGAAACGTTGATGGCAAGACCAATCCTGCTGGCTTCAGCTTTCAGTCTTTGAGCATATATTTCATTCAAAATTCAATAGAGATACGAATAGTTTGAATACCGCACGTGGAATGTCTCTTTTGAAAATTTTCATCGTCAAACTTTCATATTACCCAGTTAAGCCAAACATTTTTCGGATATAGCCATGAATTTCCTTAATTATAGTGTAGATACAGGCTTTGAATACAATTGAATTAAAATTGAGTTGATGTAGCAGCAGACAAAAAATAGTTTTGTTTTCTCAAACCTTCGCAATTACAATTAACAAATTTCAGATTGGCAGAAGATCTTATCACACAACTTAGAAATGGATATAGAAATAGCTAGATAGATGCGATAGAAGAGAGAGACAGAGAGAGAAGGAGAGAGAGAGAGAGAGAGAGAGAGAGAGAGAGAGAGAGAGAGATGGGTGGGGGCGTGTGAGGAATGGCAAATGATGGTTAATGCAGTGACATTATTTTTATAGGTATATTATTATGATATATTGATTTCTTTCATTCTTGTCATAATTAATGTGAGTAGTAAAAGGAAAAGAGCTAAATTTTCGCTAGACTTTTGGGCTTCAAACATACAGTTGCTTTCGGTGACGCCACGAGTATAATTATATGAGAAATCTTTTATCTCACTACTAGGTGAATTACTTGTTGATCTGTGTATTGATATACCATCCAACATTTACCTCATGATTGAACGTAATGCCTAATCCAAGAGATAAATACTAGAATTCACTGTTTCTTTATCAACACATTATTTTGTCTTTGAAGTGAACTTATATATTGATTTTTGAGAAATAGTTAATTTATTATAAAGGTAATTCACAAAATGTTCTCAACATCGAATTCCTTGAATCACGTAGATGTGTTTTCATACCTCGATATTCAAAATCGGTTTAGTTTTGCCCCTAAAACACCAGTAAAGCAATACTCTGTATGAAACAATTTCATTTTTAGTTAGTGGAAATTGGTAAGCGAGGACTAAAAATACAAAATGTTTAATATCTCCGCCGCTCGTGCACGGATTCAGACAATCTATAGCTTGTTAGAAAGGTATTTTAACAAGCTTTCTATAAATGTGAAGTTTGTTGGACAACATTGTAATTTTCAAAAATTATTCGTTATTGCTGTGTTTTGACAAAATCGCCCATATCTCAGAAAGTAAACAACATATCGAAAATCAAAAATAATAATGTCAAATGGCAACGTTAGGCCTTTCATTTGAAACTAATTTCATTAAGATCGGCTCAGCCATTGCTGAGATAATTACATGACATTTTGTACATACATACCTACACACACACACATACAGACATTGTCTCAATTTGTCGAGCTGAGTCGATTGGTATATGAGACTCGGCCCTCCGGGCCTCGGAAAAAGTTTTCAAAGTTTGAGCGAATCCTATACATTTCTTTTGTAAGAAATGTAAAAAGGAAAGTAAAGGAAGAGAAACAAAGAAAAACTGAGCTTGGAAAGAATAACAAGAAACCACCTCGTAAACAAAAGAATTAAAAATTAATGTTTAGTACACGAAGATTCCTGACGAACTTTGACCCTTGATTTATCATCCACTTGAGGATGTTACTCCATAATACTGCTACAGATGAATTGTTACACGAAATATATTATTGTTAACTCTATTGCATAACATTTAATGCTGCTTTGTTAAGTCTGCAGTAACCTAATTGTACCGAAAGTTTTTCTATTTCTCAAAATGATAGAACTAAAAAAATACTTCATGCAGTCAGCCTTCCAATAGATTAATGCACCATTTTTGATTGACAGTCACTGATTTGCTTATGTTCTTCTTTCATGCATTAAATATACTGCAAAGAGAACGAGTCAGTAGGTCAGTTTAGTAGAAAAAACTTCACTGTTTCCAAAATATATTCAGTCACATTCAGTGTGTCCAAAACTAGGGGCAGATCACTCTAGAAATGTATGACAAATCTCGACAAACATATGATTACGGCCCAAAAGCCAACTGCCAAAATCCACTTTGAATGGAAATTCCGGACAAACAGTTACACGCCAATCACAGATGTTGATAGTAAATGAAAGAGAAAAGTTTTCTCTTTCATAAACTGTTGTGAACTGTGTTCGATTAGTAACGGTTTGTATGGAATTTCCATTCAAAGTGGATTTAGACAGTTGGCTGTCAGGCCGTAATCATATGTTTGTCGAGAAATATGCATCAAATTGGAAAAAATGCATTTAATTTCAATTTTTGCATCAACTTTGCACTCCCTCGCAGAAAAGTTTAACAAACGCCCTACACGGTAAAAAATTGTCACGTCTAATTCAAATGATGTTGCACTTGAATCAGTTTATCATGTACCACTATCAATTGAAGTGATTTAGCATTGATTTTCTAAGGATTTATAACTCGTATCAGAATGACCTGGTCTTTGAAAGCTATTTAATAGAAATGATCTTTAAATTGAAATGAATATCCGTTGAATTCGCACCACTGTATTAATCTATTAGATTTTACACCAATCGACATAACCCCACGAAATTAGCTGGATGAACTTCGTTTGACAATTCTCGGTGGTTTGTTTACATGGGAGTTACATGAGTTCTAATGTGACAGATGAGCACCCGTTGCACTCGCACTTACGCGACTAACGCAGTAAACAAACCACCGAGAATTGTCAAACATGAACTCCATTCATCATGAGTTCATTTGTGTCGTCATCTTGTAGAACTCAATTGAATTTGAGTGGTTCCATCTTTAATTACAAGTGTCAAAAGTGTCAAAACACTAAAGTCTTTAATCGACTAAAACGTATGCTCGGAAATAGAGGCAAAAATGGAAAATTTGCATTTCTAAAGTAATGTAGAGCGTGAGTATTGTATATTTTACTTGTAGTTAATTATTTATGTAATTATTTGTTCTCAGGTAATCCATAATGGGATATACCGTAAGGAGTACGGATATAGTTAAATGCAAGATCTATTAGAAGCAATGTACAACACATTTCAAATGAAAGTGATTTGCTGTTGATTTCGAAGTGCTTGTAAATGATCCATTCCAACAGATTGACACATTGCATTGAAATGTTGAGCAACCCGAATAGAAATGTACAGTAATAAAACCATGATTTTCACTGTGACAGTACAGTAATTTTACAATACTTTACAGTATGTTTTAGCGTTATGCTACAATACAAAAACAGTAAACTTTAACGTTTTTACAGTAAATTTCAATGTAAAATAGACTTTTACAGTGAAAAAGGGGGGTGGTTATGTATCTTAACATTAATAAAATCAATTTTTCTCCATACATTTTTTCTCGAAAACAGTAAAACTTAATGCGAATGCACTGTATCAGTTTTTTGCTGTACAGTGAAATTTATTGCTACATGAAATTTTATTGTAAATCTACTGTGAGAACTTGGCATCGAACAATGTTGAAACAGTAATAACTATAAAATTTATTGTTTTATGATTGTTTGTAGGGTAAATGCTATTGTAAAATTCTATCCGGGAAGTAGTGCGAAATCAACTGCAAATCACTTTCCATCAACGTGAGGATTTTTTACCGTGTACGCTGATTCACTTTGTTCGACGTTTTGTTGAATGTTGGGCTAATTTTTTGTAGGGTTTTGACGTCTTACACGCAACGTAAAATAAATTACGAATTTATATTTTGATGGAAAGAAATGCAATTAATTTAGTTGATTTTTAAAAATGCATCACAAGTGATCTGCCCCTAGGTCCAAAATATGCTTGGAACACTGTCCAAATTAGTGTGGAAGGGTCCGAAATGTGAAAAATTCATGCTGTGAAGAAATGTCATTTTCGAGTTTATGTCAATGTATAAAACATCCATTGACAGTTTTTTTTCAAGAACAGTAATTTTGGAGCAGACTCGTGCATGTATTGCATTGAAAAACATAGGCAAGCAAATATTTTTTGACGTTCACGTTATTTCACTTCCTCTAAGGGTCCAAAATTGGTTGGTTACCTTAGTACCCAGTTAAACTCATTCCGGAACCGGTTCGGATTTATGAATGGAGTCATTATGGATTCCAAATCAAATGCAACAACCAATTCCGACTCAGAATCGGTTGTTGCATTTGATTTGGAATCCATACTGACTCCATTCAAGATTCCGAAACAAATTCCGAATGGTTTGACCGGGCAGCATCACTTCCATGGAAATCAAAATGATTAAAAGCTGCAATTAGTTACTAAATGTTGATGTTCTGAATAATATGGTATTAAATCATCACACAAGATGCAAAACGTCGTGTGGAATGCTTGAATATCGTGTATAGTGCCGAACATAATTCTTTGTTTGGGGCTTTATAGCTACAGGGTGTTTGGTTCATGGTTAAGAATCTCTCGAGGGGTGATTGACTGTCATATTTGGAGAAAAAAATCGTTCTACACATACCATCAAATCTCAATCGTTACAAAGTTATTGAACTTTTTGTGTTAAAAACTTATTTGTCTTAAAATAGCTCTAACTCAAAAAGTGTACTTTGTATTGCAAATCTTTTAAGTTCATTGGGAAAGTAAGAAAATTTCCCATTGAGTGATGCCTTCATATGTTTCAGCTAATGAATTTAAGTAACCTTTTCAAAGCAATTTTTTTAAATTTAGCAATTTGGATCGATGTTTCGTTCATTTTTCGAAAATCTTAATAGTTAACATCATCATTTTAATAATTCAGATTGTTAGTCTTGAAGAGCTGCATAATTCGTTCTCTGACATGATAGATTTATCTTTTCTTGTTTTCATGTGTTTTGATTATTGAACTTGGATATTTTTGTCTCATTCTCTTTAATACTAGCTCTAATTGAAAAAAGTATGGCACTTGCATTTTTTTCTTTTTATTCGAAAGCCAGGAAAATTTTATATTGAAAAATGTATTAATACCTTTCAGTTAAGTGAATTTACCATTCTTTTAGAAGTAAATTAGTTTAAAGTTAGTATTATTATTATCATTTTCGTTAATTTTCTTAAAATAGTAAATAATAAATATCATCATTATTATCATAGAAATAATGCATCTCAGCAAATTCAACAATTATTTCTTTGACTCTACTCAATTATCTCTTCTTGTTTCGACGCAAAATCATTTTTATCACATCGTTTCATATGCAAAAATAACGATTTCGAACCCACTACATTTGTGGTGAGGTCGTGCTGTGTTAACTATTAAATAGCAGCAAAATGAAAAGAGATATGGATAAAGTTATAGAGAATGTTGAGGCACCAAATGCACAATAGTAAATTTTGTTGATTAATAATTAGAATAATTTCAAAACTCCTCGAAAAACGCTAATTGTAAGCTATTTTCATAGTAAAAGGCCATTTAGTATCCTTAACTAAGAGATATTTGTACATACATCGATAGAAAATTTTCTCAGTTTTCAAATGAAACCTTAGGAATAACGATATAAAGCGTAGTTTCTAGATTAGAGTCTTTAAGCACTTGCAAGTCGATTACACGAAAAGTTTAGTAATGATATTACAAAGAAATGAGAAAAGATAGGAATATGATGTTGAAGAACAAATAATGAATCGTCCTAAAACCCAACTTTTGGATAATAGATATTGCTATAATCATAATTCATTATTTTGAGTAAATTGACAAAAACCTCCTCAAAATTTTTAACCACTTTACAACTAAAAGGTAATTAAAACTGATTAACCGACAGATATGAGAACACCATTCAATTGGAAATTTTCTCACCTTTCGAATGGAACTGAAAGATTTAAAATACAAAGTATACTTTTTGAGTTAGAGGTATTTTAATACAAATAAGTTTTTTACACAAAAAGTTCAATAACTCTGTAATGAGACTCAGGTGATTCGCATTTGATGCCAGGGGATCCTGACTACTGCGCTGCAGAAGACGGAAAGCTGAGTAACCGGGAGGCTCTAGGCTTGTTCATTGACTCTGCTCCACGCTTTTCTGAGCTTTCTTGCTTCGAGTCCTTGCTCTCCCTTGAGTGCTGTGGCTCTTAATATTTGAAAGGTGCTTCGCCTTCCGGTCCCTTGCTAGTTGTATGTCGTTGCAATATTAAAAAAAATGAATCTAATTTCAAGTTCCGTTGTTGGTGGCAAGCCCGTGCATCAGGTTAACGATCCTCTGTATTTCCCTTTAATGATCGATATAATCGTTCGTATACGTGTATTTCGCAAACAATCAAACAATTAGAAATAAGAAATACTTTCGTTGATTTATAACATCTCGAGCTATCATAACTCTTTGTGTGTATAACGTGTTATCACTCGGTAGTTTGCAAATATATTGGGGAGAAGGTATAGCGAAATTAGTCTAAATAATGTCGCAATAAATAGTGATCCGGCCTATTATGCAGATAAGATTAGCTTTTCTAGGCAATACTCCCACGATCGGCTGTGTGGAGTTGAAATTGCTTTTGTTTAGAAAACATAGGATACTCTCGGTAGCCGGCTACCCAGTGTTTAAAAAGAACCAAAAACTAAACAATATCTTCTTTTTCGAGCGATCGTGTTACTAAACTACTACCTAATAAACTATGTACAGGTCGCATCGCTTGCATGGAGCGAATCCTAGAACACCAACCTCGCGACACCTATGGAAGAGTCTGATGAACCTTCTGTATAAGATTCCTCATTTTATTCAAACGATCGCCGGGTAAAATCAGCACCGACACGATAGAAACCACGAAAAAATTCGTCGCGTGATTGAATATTATTAAGAAATATAAGCAGTGCTCCTTATAGCCGGCTTGCCGGAGTTCAAGTTGCTTATTTTGCTAATCGTATTAATACAACAAATGATAAATTTCCCACATTCTCGGCAGCCGGCTGCCCAGAGCAATTATTACATGATAACGCTACTGGCACACTTACTAACAACTCTCCCATTCCCGTGATACATGTGGAGATGCAGAGGATTCCTCGGTCTCTAGTAGCAACATGTATCGGACTAACATTCCTTCCTTTCCCAGAGGATCTGCATTCGGACGTGGCCGGCGTCGGTATTGATCAGCATGCAGGGATCAGAATAGATTGTACAATGTGGCTCATCATGTTATTCCCAAGCATGTTGTTCCAATGAACATTTTGCAACCTAATTTGGTTCTGGTCAATAACGGAGTAGCAACTACGGGCGATCTCTTATGCTTATGCTTATGCTTATGCAAAAAGTTCAATAACTCTGTAATGGTTGAGATTCGATGGTATGTGTAGAACAATTTTTTTCTCCAAATATGACAGTCAATCACCCCTCGAGAGATTCACCCTGTATAACGCCCCATATATGTAGGTCGCTGTCAAACTTCATATGATGGTATAGGGTTGACAGAGAGCTGGTTGAATATCAATACTCACTGAGACATCCAAAAATTTGTTTTAAAATCGTTCAGCACGGGTCCAACGATGGATGTTTGTTGAACGGTTATTTGGATGTAGATAATTTATTGTGAGCTTGTTTTATGGAAAATGGCATTACATTGGGGTTAATTCATGATGACACGCAAAAATTAATACCCTCCTTCCTCCATGCACTGATTACTAAAAATCAACCCCTACTAAACAATGTTTTTCTTCAGGTAAATAAAATTTAGAAAAATTATGCAAAATTATTTTGGAATCGCCAATAACTCCATTTCTTAAGTAGTTACGAATTTGACAATCACATAGGTCCATTCCCATAAACCTAGTGGAACAATGCAGTTTTCAAAAATAACTTACAACAAAATTACCCTTAGGTTGCAACGTCATTGTCGGATGGTTCTTATTTTGGAGAAATATGTCTACTAACAAATGCTAGACGAGTTGCAAGTGTTCGGGCTGAAACTTATTGCAATTTGTTTTCGCTGAGTGTTGATCATTTCAACGCTGTTCTGGACCAATACCCTTTGATGAGGAAAACGATGGAAACTGTTGCAGCTGAGAGGTAAGATCAGTTTAATTGCCGCGATTATTACCAATTAAAAACTTAAAGGGCCACTTTATTGGGACTTAAAAAATTGTTACTGTCGTTATGTTTTACATTTCTTATAAAAGAAATGTATAGAATTCGCTCAAGCTTTCAAGATTTTTTCCGAGGCCCGGAGGGCCGAGTCTTATATACCAATCGACTCAGCTCGACGATTTGGGACAATGTCTGTGTGTGTGTATGTAACGGACAAATTCTCATTCGTGTTTCTCAGCAATGGCTGAACCGATCTTATCCAAACCAATTTTAAATGATTTCCAAGATATGAATGTTTGAATGCGTAAAAATGGCGTGTTTTGCAGTTTTTTTTTTGAATTATCAGCCGAAATTGACAATATGGATTAACAATTTATATGTTTTTAGACAGCTTGAACGAATACCTTTCGAACAAGCTATAGATTGTTGAACTCGGACTATTATCAAAAGAAATATTTAACATTAAATGCGGACGAAAGATTTTTATCAATTCCCATGCCAGAAATATGACCAAAAACATGTAATCTATTATTAACGCCAATAATCTATTATTAACTCCAAAACGGCTTATTTTAGGTCAATAGTGTCTTCGGAGAATTTAATGGAGGTAATATGCCCTTTCTTTTGGTATTGTGCTTTTGCTGATTAATCCCCCTATGAGTGAGATATTTTCACAAATTTTCGTGGAAGTGATTATATCGAAATGATGACTTCAGCAAATTTGTAGCTCTTACTTTTGCGAATAACTTTACTGAAGACTTCAAATATCTATTTTGAATACTTTAAAAGTTATGGCTTGTTGTTTGTGGATTACTCTTTGTCGCCTATTTATTGTTCAATATAGTAATAATCCATTGAAATAAGCCAAACGTTATTTCGATAAAACGAATTTTGTATTTCATTTTTCTGTCTACAACCGCTAGAAATAATCACCGAACACTTCCAAGTTGTCTGGAAGGAACTTGATAACTTATCAGTGCAAAAATGTTCATTTGTGCGAACCTTGTGACTGCAATTTTTCTAGCTTATGACCATCGGATCGATCTGAAACATATCGGAAAATGAAAAGCGAAATAAATAACTCCATGCAACGGCGTAGCCAAGAGAAGGTTTTGGGGTTTAACACCATACAAACCGCCCTCCCCCACCAAAAAAAAAATATTGAAGTTGAAAATTTATTGATGCAGACTGATTTAATTCAATACTACAATAACAATTATCTGATCCGTACATTGATAACCTATTGTTGTAAACATCATGAGGACTTTTGATAAATTGTCGGAATGGGGTCCTGATATGTAACTGATCTATTGGTCTTGATTTCACAGTTGTCTAATAGCATCAATATCAAATTCCTGCCTGAAAACATTCCAATAGAAAATTCCAGAGTTCTGTAATCAATCATAATCCTCAGATTTATTTTCAAATTGAGCTCGTTTTTGTAACTGTTCAGTTGGCCCCCAAATTTGCGTGAACGCAGTTTTAGATTGAAGTTTGGAAATCAAAGAAGAGTTTGAAATATAGATGTACTGTAATAAGGGTCTTTATTTAATAGGAAGCGAATTTAAAATTGATTTAATGTCTATGAAACATAGAACTGCTCACCAAAAAAATGCATAACTTTCAACATTTCCTAAAAATGTTTTTGCCTTTCTCATTCACTCTAAAATTCGTCAATCTAATCCCGACCGGGAGGGCCGAGTGTCATATGCCAATCAACTCAGTTCGTCGAGATCGGAAAATATCTGTGTGTGTATGTGGAAAAAATGTGACCTCTGTTAATCAGAGATGGATGGACCGATGTGCACAAAGTTAGTCTCAAATGAAAGGTACAACCTTCCCATCGGCTGCAATTGAATTTTTTATTAATTGGACTTCCGGTTCCGGAGTTACGAGTTGAAGAGTGCACTCACACAGCAAATTCACATATAAACTGAAATGAAAAATTTTCAAAATCAAATTTGTATTTTTGATGCCAAATGACTTTAATTTGCATGAAACATTCAGATGTTTGACGAAAATTGATTTTTTTTGGGCTTTGGTACATTTTTGCCTTTCTCATATAGAAAAGTTATGCAATCACTCTAAAAATCGTCAATCACACCGGCCCGGAGGGAGTATGCAGTGAGGGGTTGCTACTTTAAAATTAAAGCTAGTTTAAAATTTCTTAACAAGTTGAAAATTTTCGGCAGGACCTGGACCTCCATGATCCGCCGCTGGTTTCAAGCGATGTTTCAATATCACATAGTATCTCAAGATCGTGGCTGTCGATCCATTGTATGTATGTGCAAATCGTACTGAACATGTAATATTCATTTCTACCATTGTATTGAACATAAACAGCCATGGAATCGTAGTCTGGATAAATGAGAAAAGCACAATTGCACCACTAGGTGGATTAAAACAGGTTTTTATTTTGGGAATGCATCGAGTTGAGACGAAAACGTAATATGTATAATAACGAGGATAACACTTTCCGAATGTAGAGAGAAATTTATGAAAATGACGATTTCCATTCGACTCTAGCATGTTCTGATCGATTTTGATGAGCATTTGATTTTTGTTGTATGACCAATTATATGTATAGGTCAAATGTTTAAAAACAGCAATTTAAGGTCAAGATAGCATCATTTTGAAACCGCCAATTTCGGAGGTTTAGTATCTTCGATAGGTCTTACAAACGTTAAACAGCGCATCATTTGATAAAATAATTTTGACGGTATATCGTCCAAGAAGCATTTATGGTGAATTTTCTCAGGTTAATATTCATGGCTACAATAAAGTCTCAACAAATTCGCTAAAGACACGAACTCTGTTACTATTTTCTGAAAAAATAATTCTGCATTATTTTATAACTTCAAAAATTACGGTTTCGGAATTATACCGTTTGGACAGTATGATCGATTTTCACCAAACCTCCACCAAACCGAGTTTCTGGCTTCGCCGCTGACTTCAAGTAAGTAGAAACAAAGTCATTCTACACTCGTTCACAAGAAACTTCTTCGAATGCTGAATATCTATTATAATACATGAAACCCCGATTTTATCAGCCAAATATGAACAAATCTTTGATGAGCTCTAGCAGACGAACAAGACTGAATTCGAATAAATCCTTTCTTGAGCATGTTTTCCTTATCATGAAGATGGAAATATGCAAAAATAAAAAGTTCATCATAATCAGAAATAGTTATCAGACTACATCAAGGGACGGGAAGAAGATTTTAACAGCTTCAGTTTATTATAAAGAAAAAAATTGCCCGATTTAGTCAATGTCCCCATTTTGTCAGCCTAAAATACACCATGAGATTGATGAAAATGGGTCTTTATTGTATGTATTATTCACTGTGTTTCACTTTAATAGGTACATTTCATTTTCGGGGTTTTTTTTTATTGCATCGAACTACAACAATTTTTAGGTAGCTTTCAAGGGGTTATTTTTAGACTTCTTCCAAAATTTGGCGAACCTATTCCAATTCGTAAACCAATTAATTGGTATACTTAAGTGTTTATATGTTGCAGATAGAGAAAATATTGAAATTTTCAGCTTTTTTCCTACACAATATTACGAAAGCTTATTAAACAATTTTTCCTAATAAGTTCGTGAAAATTATTTGAAATTTTTTAAACAGTTTAATTTTATATTTAACCGTGATTTTTTAATAAATAGTGACCATCGCTTCACAACGTAGTCTATTTTTCATGGCTTGCGGTGAGCACGATCTCTCGAATTGCTGAACTGAAAATTATGGAATAGAAAATAATTTTTAGTATTCTTTACAGATTTAACTCGCCGCGCAGATGGCCCTGAATTAGACCCGCTGGTGCTCTAAGACGATTTCGCTAGATTTTCAGAGCACTGTGAACCCAGTGCATTAACGCAAGTGACGGAAGGTTATCGAAAAGATTCGTGAAAATGAAAATTCCAGTAATGATGATGATTTTCCCAAACAGTTCGTTTTCGAGAGGTTTTTATTTGTTCTTTGGCATTAGGATTAGCGATAATAATTCAAATCAAGGATACTACTGGGAAGTCACCTTTAGAAAAAGTCGATGTCGAAGTAAACTTTGGAACTATGCACGCATGCACTTCAGAGATAGTGTGATATCAGAAGCTGCGATTTCATTTCAACGCTTTTTTTGTGAAAAGGGAGATACTTGCAAATGTAAACATAAGGCTTTTTTTCATACATGCGAATCAGGGCTTTGAAACGCAACAAATTAACCTAAAAATTTTGATTCTACGATATTGCTTTCTTAAACTACAGCAAAAAATACAACGGGCGAAACTGTATTTTTGTTTGTTTATTTAAAGTTTCGCCCTCCACGCCCCATGCAAACAAACAGGGCGATACTTTTTTGCTAGCAGTTTAGAGGCGAAACTGTTATTTTCGTTTTTTTAGGATTATCAAGCTGATACCAGCTGTAAATATTAACAATGATCGCTATTGAAAGAACACGGACGAAATCGGTGGTGAAGAACGGTAGTTATTGTAAAAAAAACGTAAGGGCGATACTTCAATGCTGATAGGTGGGACCGAAAAAGTAAACAATCGCCAAAGGGGCGATACTATCATTTTGTCAATTTCAATAGCAAAAACCTGTTTTAATCCACCTATAGGTGCAATTGTGCCTTTCTCATTTCTCCAAACTATGATTTAATAACTGGTTCGTACAATATAACATTATGGAAATGTCTTTCATTCTTATTACACTTGGTAAGTATATATAAGAGCACCTTTTTGCATTCATCGAGGTATCGGTTTGAATCGGAGTTTTCTATGTGATCGCACTCCACAACCCGTAACTCCGGAGCTGGAAGTCGGATGGAAATGGAATTTAATATCAGTTTCCGGGGACGCAACACCTTTCATTTGAGACTAAGTTGATCAAATCGGTCTAGCTATTTTAGAGAAACCAATGTAACCATTATTCTGAATTTGGTTACTTCAGGATCCGTTGATGGTGGCCAGTGTGCCCAAAGAGACTTTGAATGACTGTTGGTGACCTAGATCTACAAATTCAACAGTTGTGTTTATATTTTGGAAAAAAATCACCTCACCAATTCATCGTAGAATTCGTTAGAATCGGGATTTGCTGCGTGATCGTACGTATCACCCTGTAATTCAGGAACCAGAACTCGGATCCACACAAAATTCAACAGCAGCTGATGGACCTTTCATTTAAAATCAAGTTTGTCAAAATCGGTTCAGAAAATTCTGAGAAACCGTTGTGGACAAATCAACAAATTTTGTTTTGTAACCATACTCTTCAACTCGTAATCCGGAACAAGATGTCGGTTGAAAATGAAATTCAATAGCAACCTATGGGAATATTATACCTTTCATTTGAATCTTAGTTTGTAAAAATCGGTTCAGCCATCTCCAAGAAACCGATGTGGACATTTTGTTAACAAATCCGCACATACACACATACATACATACATACATACATACATACAGACATACATACATACATACATACATACATACATACATACATACATACATACATACATACATACATACATACATACATACATACATACATACATACATACATACATACATACATACATACATACATACATACATACATACATACATACATACATACATACATACATACAAACATACATACATACATACATACATACATACATACATACATACATACATACATACATACAGATAAACCTGAATCACTGTGATACCGCACAGCAACTGTTGTGGCAGTCTACGACAGAAACTATGTGCGATGTCGCTTTGATCGCAGAGCCTTATCAAGTCCCCCCTAATAACGGTAACTGGGTGGCGGATAGATCAGGAACCGCAGCGATACAAGTAATGGGAAGATTCCCTATCCAAGAAGTGGTAGAACGTTCCTATGAGGGTTTCGTGATAGCCAAAATCAACGGCATCTTCGTATGTAGCTGTTACGCTCCCCCAAGGTGGACAGTAGAGCAGTTCAGCCTAATGCTGGAGCAGTTAACCGAGCAGTTGATCGATCGGAAGCCGGTAGTCATTGGTGGTGACTTCAACGCCTGGGCTGTGGAATGGGGCAGTAGAGTAACCAACACAAGAGGGTGTATCCTGCAGGAAGCTCTAGCGAAGTTAGACGTACGATTGTGCAATGAAGGCTCTGTTAGTACATTTCGGAGAGACGGGAGGGAGTCCATCATAGACGTCACATTCTGTAGTCCCTCATTGACGGCGAACATGAATTGGAGAGTATGCGAAACGTATACGCATAGTGACCACCAGGAGATTCGCTACCGTATCGGCCAACGGAACCCCGCGGCAGTACAGAGAAGGGTGACCGGCGAACGAAAGTGGAAGACGAAAGCCTTCAACAAAGACCTCTTTGTTGAGGCACTTCGGCCGAACGGCGGGACCGAGAACGTGGATGCGGCTGACCTAACAAGAAGGATTGTGGCGGCTTGTGACGCCACAATGCCGCGAAAACTGGAACCACGCAACAAACGGCGTCCAGCTTACTGGTGGAACGAGACGCTTAGTACGTTACGCGCTGCTTGTCTCAGAGCCAGAAGGCGGGCCCAAAGAGCAAGGTCGGAACCAGATAGAGAAGAGCATAAGGCATCGTTTCGGGAAGCTAGGGCCGCTCTAAAACGGGAGATCAGACTTAGCAAGTCAGAGTGCCACAAGGAGCTATGCCGAGAAGTAGACGCCAATCCCTGGGGTGACGCATACCGAGTCGTGATGGCGAAAATGAAGGGTCCAACGACGCCAGTCGAAATGTGTCCGAGCAAGCTGAAGATAATCGTCGAGGGTCTTTTCCCGAAGCACGATCCAACTATATGGCCACCGTCACCGCACGGCGAGGAAGAAGGAACAAACATGGATCGGCAAGTGACTAACGACGAGCTAGTAGAAGCATCGAAGCGCCTAAAACCAAAGAAAGCCTCTGGTCCGGATGGAATACCAAACGTGGTACTGAAAGCTGCGATCCTGGCATATCCGGACATGTTCAGGATAGTGATGCAGAAGTGCCTAAATGAAGGCAACTTCCCCGAAATGTGGAAGGTCCAGAAGCTGGTGTTGCTGCCGAAGCCAGGGAAGCCACCTGGCGACCCGACCTCGTACAGACCCATATGCCTGCTGGATACACTCGGAAAACTCCTGGAAAGGATCATTCTTAACAGGTTGACGAAATTCACGGAAGGTGAGCGCGGACTGTCCAAGATGCAGTTTGGTTTCCGCAAAGGAGCATCGACAGTGGATGCAATTCGGATGGTGCTCGAGAGTGCCGAGAAGTCATCTAAACAGAAGCGAAGAGGAGATCGATACTGCGCTGTGGTCACGATAGATGTGAAGAACGCGTTCAACAGTGCCAGCTGGGAAGCCATCGCTGCAGCGCTGCATAGAATGAGGGTTCCCGACTATCTGTGCCAGATCCTGAAGAGCTACTTTCAGAGCAGAGTGCTACTGTACGAGACGAGCGAAGGACAGAAGTCATTGCGTGTCACAGCGGGCGTTCCTCAGGGCTCCATTCTCGGTCCAACCCTTTGGAACGGGATGTACGATGGGGTGTTAACGCTGCAGCTGCCTAGGAAAGTGAAAATCGTAGGTTTCGCGGACGACGTGTCACTAACGGTGATGGGTGAGACACTTGAAGAAGTGGAGGTGTCGGTGACGGAGACAATAGACGCGATCGAGAGCTGGATGAACGGGGTTAAGCTGCAAATAGCTCGCCACAAGACGGAGGTGTTGTTGGTCAGTAACTGCAGATCGGTCCAACGGATGCAGATCGACGTCGGAGGGCACGTGATTGCATCGAAACGTGCATTGAAGCAATTGGGAGTTATAATCGACGACCGGTTGAGCTTCAACAACCACGTTGATTACGCCTGTGGAAAGTCGGCGAAGGCAACGAACGCAATAGCGAGAATCATGCCAAACGTCGGCGGTCCGAGAAGCAGCACGAAACGTCTGCTATCTACTGTTTCGTCATCGATACTCCGATATGGGGTTCCTGCCTGGAGTGCTGCGCTGAAAACCAAGCGGAACCGTGAAAAGCTAAACAGGACATTCCGACTGATGGCCGTACGAGTCGCGAGTGCCTACAGAACAATATCGTCGGAGGCAGTATGCGTTATCGCCGGGATGATCCCCATCTGCATTACCCTGGCGGAGGACGTGGAATGCTATCAGCGGAGAAATGCACGTAACGCTAGGAGACAGGTTCGAGCGGACTCGTTGGCTAAATGGCAACAGGAGTGGGACAACGCGGAGAAAGGAAGGTGGACCCACCGACTCATCCCAAATGTATCGGCCTGGGTACATAGGAAGCATGGAGAGGTGAACTTCCATTTGACGCAGTTTTTGTCCGGGCACGGATGCTTCCGGAAGTACTTGCATCGGTTTGGACATGCTTCGTCACCCCTTTGCCCGGGTTGTGCGACCGTGCAGGAGACACCGGAACACGTGGTCTTCGAATGCCCTAGATTCGAAGAAGTTCGTAGGGGTATACCTGGTATGACAGCGGACAATATCGTCGAAGAGATGTGCCGTGACGAACATACCTGGGACGCTGTCAACAGAGTGGTCTCGAGCATACTCTCCGAGTTGCAGAGGAAGTGGCGTAGAGACCAACAAGAAACCGCAAATCGGGTTTCGAGAGAAATTCCGCCGCCGGGGAACTCTCCAACTGTGTAGACTAGGTCCACCGCCGGGGACCAGTTGAGTAGTGCGTGATGTAGCACCGAGTTGGGTCGTCGGGGCGCCTGGGAACCGGACGTCAAGCTTCACCGGAATCGCTGAACCGACCTCGACATCCTTCCGGGTAGCTCGTGAGTAGGCTATATCCACCGCCGGGGATTGGACCGAGTAGACCGCGTCGCAGAGCTAGCAGTGGGTCGTTGGGGCGCCGGTGAACCGGAAGTTACGCCCCAACCGGAATCGCCGGATAGACCTCAGCACCTACTGTATGGCCCGTTGAGTAGGCTAGATCCACCGCCGGGGACTAGATCGAGTAGATCGGGCGAAACGGAACGAGAGGAAGCCAAAGAGCTCATGAAATTGTGGTGCTAAAACAAAAGAAGAATCGGTACCGGGGGAGCCTCCTTCGCCGGGGAACTCTCCGTCGGCGTAAGCTAGATCCACCGCCGGGGACTAGACTGAGTAGACCGCGACGAAATACCACCAGTCGCAGGTCGTCGGGGCACCAGCGAACCGGACGCTCTGCTCCACCGGAATCGCCGAACTGACCTCGACATCTGGTTGGTTGGCTCGGTTTCGGGAGAACTTCTCTCGCCGGGGAATTCTCCGTCGGAATAGGCTAGGTCCATCGTCGGGGACTAGACCGAGTAGTTCGCGAACAAGTCTGGTGCTCAAAGAATAAACGGCGTTGAATGGTGCGAGAAGGGAGTTGCGGTGCTAACCGGCACAAGCGAGCCGCAGGGCTCAGTGAATTAGACAGTCAGAAGTTTGCCGCTCAGACTGTACTCGTAGGGGAGGAGTACTAAGCCTCGACTCACAGCCAGCTTTCCGACTGCCATGCAGAGCTTGCCAGTCTGTGTGGATGGTAGAGAATTGGTGGTGTGTAGAGGAGTGGGGCTGTAACCCTACGGAAGAAACGAACTAGGAAGTAGTTGAATTAGAGTGCGTGCTATGCACATAAAAACCCCTCCCCGAAGTAATGCCGTAAGGTAGTGCCGGGGAGGAATCAGGTTCTGGGCAAGAGCAGTGGTTTTTAGCGGGTCGGGTGATGGCAGCCCAAACCCGTTCCCTGACAATGGGGTTTTTGTACATTTTTCCTCACTCAGGGTTTTTCTGAAAATTTTTTTACTGCTCTCAAAAAAAAAAAAAAAAAAAAAAAAAAAACATACATACATACATACATACATACATACATACATACATACATACATACATACATACATACATACATACATACATACATACATACATACATACATACATACATACATACATACATACATACATACATACATACATACATACATACATACATACATACATACATACATACATACATACATACATACATACATACATACATACATACATACATACATACATACACATATACATACACACATACATACACACAGATATTTTGCGATCTCGGCGAACTGAGTCGAATGTTATATGAGACTCGGCCCTCCGGGCCTCGGTTAGAAAATCGGTTTTTGAAGCAATTGCATAACCTTTCTATATGAGAAAGGCAAAAGAATAATATTTAATTAGCTTAATAAGCATGAGTTCAATGTTATCTTCATGTGATTATAATTTGGAAAGGTTGGTGGAATGGGTTTGAACGTGTAGGGAATGGGGGGTTAGTAGAGTGGGAGTGGAGGATGCGTCAGAAATCCTTCATCTTATTTCGGTATACGGGATGGATGAAGGAAATGCGGGCGTGAGGGTGGTCCAAGGGGAGGGGAGTGATGAAGGAGGGAGGTGTAAGGGCAAGAGGGGGGGGGGGGGGGGCGGCGACGCAATACTCAACTGCATATTTTGCCTTCCATTTGAGACTTGGTTTGAGAAAATCGGTTCAGTCATCACCGAAGAACCGATTTGACTTTAATTGTGGAATATGCCCGGAATTCCGGACTTCCGGAATCGTCGATAGTGGACAATATATTCAAAGAATGTTTGATTGGCAATCAGTGATCTAGATCTGCGATTAGAAGTTATTTGGTGACCATTTCAATAGTTTTTAGCCTCTGAGGTATTACGATTGTACCGATTTATATGGGAAATTCCAGTGTATCCTTACTAACACCCCTGTAACTCCGGAAGCAAGAGTCAGAACCGAATGAAATTCAGCAGCAGTTAATGGCATTACTGTATCTTTCATTTGAAATCAAGTTTGTAAAAATCGGTAGAGAACTCGTTGGGGAATGGGTGTGATATTAGCTTAGGAACTTGGCGGGTTCCCCGGGGGCGTCATGAACCGTCATAGGTGGCCAATGTGGTCAAAGCTACTTTGATTGATCATTAGTGATCCAGACCCGCAAACTAGAGTAATGTTACATCAATTTTAATATGTTTTACATCATTTGAACATCATGGTGGTACCAGTTTATATGGGAATTTGCTGTGTGACCGCACTCTTCAACCCGTAACTCCGGAACCGGAAGTCGGATCAACTAAAAATTCAATAGCAGCTTATGGGAGCCTTATACCTTTCAGATGAAACTAAGTTTGCGAAAATCGGTTCAGCCATCTCTAAGAAAATTGTGTGAGTTTAAATGACACACACACACATACACACACACATACATACACACAGACATTTGCCGATCTCGACGAACTGAATCAAATGGTGTATGACACTCGGCCCTCCGGGCCTCGGTTAAAAAGTCGATTTTTACAGTGATTGCATAGCCTTTCTTTATATGAGAAAGGCAAAACAGATTTTAATTTAATAATTTCAAATACTTTATGAAGTTTTGGGTTTCGATCACTGAATCATGCAATCTAGGATGTAAAAAACACAATAGTTTTTAAATATGAAATAAAACCAAATCTGGAAATATTCACTGTTGATTTTCTTTGAATGGTATCACTGCTAGTGTCGCCCTTTTCAAGAAAAAGCGTTGATTTCTTAGTTCTCAGTCGTATAAGCTTCAAATCGATTAAAAAAATCGATTTTTTTTGGCTCAGTACAATATATAACCCCTTTAGGAAAATTCAGTTTTCCCACCTGAGTTTTTGGCTGAGTTCGACTGAATTGACAGCGGTTATAGTAGAGCTACCCACTGAGACGTCCAAATAATTGTTGCAAAATCGTTCAACACGGGTCCAACGATGGACGTTTGTTGAACCGTTATTTGTACGTTGTCCAAATTGGTCCAACGAACGTCCTTCATTGGACGATTTTGAAACCAACCGTTCTTAGAGGGTATCAAGCCATTCTGGGACCGGTTTGGAATTCTGAGTGAATTCAGAAGTGATTCCAGCTCAAATGCATTAACCGAATCGGAATCGGTTGTTTGCTTTGAGCCAGTTTCCAGTAGAAAAAACTCTAGAAAGAGAACTGCTGAGACTCCATTTTGGATCGATTGGATTCGCGTTTAGCTGTCAAAAAACGAATCCAATCGAACATTGCCTATCCTTATAACATTGGACGTGTTGCCATACAATGCCGGGGCATACGTTGCCAAAAATGCTGTTTTTCTCTCCGCAGTTCTCTTACTAGAGTTTTTCTAGTTTCCAGTATCGAAAGTCTCTCTAGTAAAAGGCTTTGGTCCGTGCTTTTGATACACGCAGAAAAATATGGCCTGCTTTTAACCACAAACCGTTTAGTTGAACTTCAAATTGAGTTTGCCTATTTTTCATTTCAGTCTCGTTTATTCTGCGGTGATTTTTATGCATTCAAGACCGAAAAGTCCAATGCATAAAATTTGCAACAGAATAAACGAGAGGCAAACAAAAAAATGATGTGATATCTGCTATGTAACAAATTTCAATGTGGCATACTATTATAATTTCATTATTGCGCACTTCCCACCAATCTGGACTCCGCACTTTCAAAGTGCGAGTGATCAAACTGCTACTGAAAACTGCGAGCTGTCAAAACACATGTATTTCAAGTGATAGAGATGGTGCTTTCATAGACAGAGCAGTCGAACTAACCAGTCTATGAGAAGAATTTAATAGAAGAGTAGTAAGTGCGCAGTGCGGTTAGAATCTAGTTTTTAGTGCCACAAACAAGCGCACTTCCCACCAACCTGGACTCCGTACTTTCAAAGTGCGAGTGATCAAACTGCTACTGAAAACTGCGAGCTGTCAAAACACATGTATTTCAAGTGATAGAGATGGTACTTTCATAGACAGAGCAGTCGAACTAACCAGTCTATGAGAAGAATTTAATAGAAGAGTAGTAAGTGCGCAGTGCGGTTAGAATCTAGTTTTTAGTGCCACAAACAATAATTTTCCCATGATATCTATGCGTGACAGGTATTTTTTATCTGCTACTACAAATTGCAAAAAATTATGTGTGAAATCAATATATTCAATATAACGAATTTTCTCGGCGTAAATTTTCGACTGTTATTGTTATGAAATTAAAGTTTTTATATACCGGACAAGGAAATGAAAATTTATCAAAATTCAGTACAAATTTAAACAATTTGTGCATTCTTATTAGTGAAAACACATTAGCCAAGAATGGCCATTGTTTTGCTGGCTAAAAGAAACAAAAATGATTTGTCGCTATGAAACGACGATAGAGGATTATTTTTTTGATTTTTTTATTTGGCCCATTTGACAGGTATATCCCGGAATCAAAACAATGATGTTTCTACAACTGATGCCCGGTCAAACCATTCGGAATTTGATTCGGAATCCTGAATGGAGTCAGTATGGATTCCAAATCAAATGCAACTACCGCTTCTGAGTCGGAATCGGTTGTTGCATTTGATTTCCCACTGAGACGTCCAAAAAATTGTTTCAAAATTGTTCAACACGGGTCCAACGATGAACGTTCGTTGAACGGTTATTTGGACGTTGTCCAAATTGGTCCAACGAACGTCCTTCATTGGACGATTTTGAAACCAACCGTTCTTAGAGGGTTGGAATCCATAATGACTCTATTCAGAAATCCGAACCGGTTCCGGAATGAGTTTAACTGGGTGCCAGCGACAATCCTAATCTAGTGTTCTGTATCTACTATCCAAACTAGGTGCTCTACCCAAGTAACCACTAAGCCGTAAAAATGGCATCAATTCGGTTCTATAGTCGCGTATAGAACAAGGGTAACTGAGCTTGTAGGCATCATATTGTACATGAGTGCTGTTCAAAAGCCACTTTTGGCGAAATATTCGGCTGATATGCAGCCTACTACCACTTTTCCACCGCGCCTATGGAGGAATGTCAAAACAATTTGTGTAATGGGTACAACCCACTAGTTGGAAAAAAACAAAACGAAAATGGAGGAAAGAATGTTTTTCTCTCTTTCTATCTTTCGTGGTCTATCTGCCACATGTGTTTGACTTTTTTTCTATACAGCGTTTGATCCAGGCTCGAACTTCTGCTTCTAGAAGATATGGGGGATAAGTTGTTCCAGTGCGCTTGTTGTTTGATCCATTTGAGCATTTGATCATATAAATGATATTTGTCGTTCTTAAATCCAACGGTTTTTGGTTCGATTGGAAGTTGATTTCACTCACCGACGAACAGAAGCATGGTTTTGGGAATGTTTTATTTTTGAAATTACTTCCATTCCTACACTAAACTTAAAAGTAGTTCATCGCAGTTTCGTATCATTTTATGGCTCAAAGATTTAGTTAACTTTAATTTGTTTGTGCCAAATCTCCGGAGCCGACAAGCTTTTTCTTGAGCTTACAAAGTGCACCATATCATATTTGCTTTGATTTGGACTTCATTGCTTTAGTTTAATAGAAATGTCAAACATAAACGGCATTATAAAGGCATCGCTGACTACCGCTTACGGCTTACAACTACAGGGTTTTTAGGCTCTAAAGTATAGCTTTATATCCCCATATACGGTCTATTTTAATGCTTAAGGGGGTAAAAAGTTACGCGGACTACCAAGGGGGTCTAAAAAAATGGGAACGCTTACTTTGACCGGTCATATCTCAGCCGTTACATAATCGATTTTAAATCTGTCTTCACAAATAGAAAGATACGTCTTTTGTGAATACGTCTAATTAAAAAATAGAAGAATAGAGTCGTCTACCGTAAGACAGTAAAAAGAGTATAACAAAGTCAGTGAGAAAAAAAATGGGAACGCTTCTTTGACTTGCCATATCTTAGCTGTTTGCTCACCAATTTTAATTCTTTCTTCACCGTTGGATAGGTAAATCTTTTATAAAACAGTGAACAAAGAATGATGGAAATCAAATTTGTATATCTGAAGTAATTGTAAAAAGAGTAATTGAGAGTCAGTACAGACGAAATGACTTTTTCTGTTCAAACAATCGTATCACGACCGTTTGTCAACCAATTTCAATTTTCCTTACGCCAATGCAATCCTTAGAGCTTCTAGACTTGTAATATATACAATAAATAGTAGATTTTCAAAAATTACTATACTTTTTCGAGTTTTTAGGAGATTGGATTTTTACAATGTACGTGGCATACGGTTGATTGAAATTCTTTGCGACTTGTTAGATTTACGGTTTGAAAATTACCTGTTTACTCAATAGTTCTACATATTATACATGAATATTATTATATCAAAATGATTGCACGAACGTGGAGAAACACATTATTGTATGTAAATTACTAAATAATAGAGTGTGTTAGGACGATTCAGTAAATACGAAGAAGTTCAGAATTTTAAAATATTCGTCATATAACTTTAAATTTGAAGCGATGACCTATACATTTTAATACACCAGTCGATTGTAATTGATGGCGGCTACAATTTCTGAAAAAACACATTTTTATATTTTCTCAAAAAATAGCCAAAAGTACGTAGAAGTACAGAAATTCCATTTAGTTGGCATACAACGTCGAGTTCAAAGTGATGGCCTATACCTTTTTATATACCAATCGATTATAATTGTTTTGCCTTTCTCAATAGAAAGGTATTGCAATTGCTCTGAAAACCGACTTTTTAACGGAGGCCCGGAGGGCCGAGTGACATATACCATTCGATTCAGTTCGTCGAGTTCGGCAAATGTCTGTGTGTATGTATGTGTGTGTGTATGTATGTGTGTGTGTATGTGTGTGTGTATGTGACCAAAAATGTCACTCATTTTTCTCAGAGATGGCTGAACCGATTTTGACAAACTTAGTCTCAAATGAAAGGTGCAACGTTCCCATAGGCTGCTATTGAATTTCTATTGGATCCGACTTCCGGTTCCGGAATTACAGGGTGATAAGTACGAACACGCAGAAAATGTCGATTTTAATAAATTCTGCAATGAATGTATAAAGGTGAAAATTTTTCCAAAATATGACCACAACTGCTTCGATTTGTAGTATTAGGTCATTAACATCCATTCAAAGTCTATTTGGCCACATTGGCCACCATCCTCGGTTCCGGAAGCCCCGGCGGAAGTATCTAAATTCAGAATAACAGTCACATCGGTTTCTCGGAGATGGCTAGACCGATTCGACTAAACTTGGCCTCAAATGAAAGGTATTGCGTCCCCGTAAATGGCTATTTAATTTCATCCCGATCCGACTTTCGGTTCCGGAGTTACAGGTTGTGGCGTGCGATCACATAGCAAATTGTGATTCAAACCGATACTCCGATGAAAGCAAAAAAGGTAAAAATTTCGCTAAAATGTCTCTCAAACAACTTAAATTTGCTGTTCTAGGTCACCGACGGCCAACCAAACTTTCGTTGACTACATTAACCACCATAGACGGTTCCGGAAGTGCCCGGGAAAAGCGGCCATCTTTCAAAATTTACGAACTCACATCAGTTTCCCGGAAATGGTTGGGCCAATTTTCACAAACTTAGTCCCAAATGATAGCTATAATATCCCCATAGATGTATATAAAATTTCGTACGGATCGCTTATATGGTTCCGGAAATATAGACTAAACCGTCCGGTCACATATGAAATTCCCATATAAGCCGGAACTCAAATTTTTTTTCAAAGGGGGGACCTCATGAAATTTCAGAAATCGAATTCGTATTTTTGATGCCAAACATCTTTAAAATGCATGAAACGTCGAGATTTTATGTTATCTCGAAAAAATTTTTTTTTATAAAAATCGACTTTTTGGGACTGCCGATTTCGCACCTTTTTGCCTTTCTCAATAGAAAGGTATTGCAATTGCTCTGAAAACCGACTTTTTAACGGAGGCCCGGAGGGCCGAGTGACATATACCATTCAATTCAGTTCGTCGAGTTCGGCAAATGTCTGTGTGTGTGTATGTATGTGTGTATGTATGTATGTGTGTGTATGTGACCAAAAATGTCATCATTTTTCTCAGAGATGGCTGAACCGATTTTGACAAACTTAGTCTCAAATGAAAGGTGCAACGTTCCCATAGGCTGCTATTGAATTTCTAATGGATCCGACTTCCGGTTCCGGAATTACAGAATGATAAGTACGAACACGCAAAAAATGTCGATTTTAATAAATTCTGCAATGAATGTATAAAGGTGAAAATTTTTCCAAAATATGACCACAACTGCTTCGATTTGTAGTATCAGGTCACTAACATCCATTCAAAGTCTATTTGGCCACATTGGCCACCATCCTCGGTTCCGGAAGCCCCGGCGGAAGTATCTAAATTCAGAATAACAGTCACATCGGTTTCTCGGAGATGGCTAGACCGATTCGACTAAACTTGGCCTCAAATGAAAGGTATTGCGTCCCCGTAAATGGCTATTTAATTTCATCCCGATCCGACTTTCGGTTCCGGAGTTACAGGTTGTGGCGTGCGATCACATAGCAAATTGTGATTCAAACCGATACTCCGATGAAAGCAAAAAAGGTAAAAATTTCGCTAAAATGTCTATCAAACAACTTAAATTTGCTGTTCTAGGTCACTGACGGCCAACCAAACTTTCGTTGACTACATTGACCACCATAGACGGTTCCGGAAGTGCCCGGGAAAAGCGGCCATCTTTCAAAATTTACGAACTCGCATCAATTTCCCGGAAATAGTTAGGCCGATTTTCATAAGCTTAGTCTCAAATGATAGCTATAATACCCCCACAGATGTCTATAAAATTTCGTACGGATCGCTTATATGGTTCCAGAAATATAGACTAAATCGTCCGGTCACATATGAAATTCCAATATAAGCCGGAACTCAATTTTTTTTTCAAAGGGGGGACCCCATGAAATTTCAGAAATCGAATTCGTATTTTTGATGCCAAACATCTTTAAAATGCATGAAACGTCGAGATTTTATGGTATCTCGAAAAATTTTTTTTTATGAAAATCGACTTTTTGGGACTTTGCCGATTTTGCACCTTTTTTTCAGTTCAATATTACCGTGGCTGTTTTTTTCTTTTTCAAAATTTTAGAACTCGAATAATGATTTATTTTCCTGTACATAGTTGTCATGTGATGTATAATAATAAAATGTAATATATGCATTTAAAAGCTTTTAATGAATATAAACAACGCACACATTCTCGTGATTCATAATTGAGAAAGGCACAATTGCACCGCTAGGTGGATTAAAATAGGTTTTTGTTACAATTTCTGGAAGAACGATTTTTATATTTTCTCAAAAATAGACAAAAGTACGTAGAACTACAGTAATTTCATTTAGTTGACAAATAACTTCAAGTATTCAAAGCTATCACCTATGCAATTTATACACCGATCGATTGTAATTGATTTTGGCTACAATTTCTGAAAGAACATATTTTCATATTTTCTAAAAAAAAATAGCCAAAACTACGTATAAGCACAGAAATTTCATTTAGTGGGTAAATAACGTCGAATTTTAAGGGATGATTTATACTTTTTTATACACCAACTGATTGTAATTAATGGTGGCTACATTTTTATATTTTCTCAAAAAATAGACAAATACGTAGAAGTACGGAAATTTGATTTAGTTGGCAAGTAAGGTCAAATTCAAAGTGATGGCTACACTTTTATATATATACCAATCGATTGTAATTGATTTCGGCTACAATTGTTGCAAGATAAACTTTTTATATTTTCTTAAAAAAAACGACAAAAATACGTAGAAGTACAGAAATTTCGTTTGATTGACAAATAACTGCAAATTAAAAGGGATGACCTATTTATACACCAATCTATTGTAATTGATGGCGGCTACATTTTCTGATAGAACAATTGTTTATATTTTCTCAAAAATTAGCCAAAAATACGTAGAAGTACGGAAATTTGTAGTTATGTGCCAATCAGACGAAATTTCTGTACTTCTACGTATTTTTGTCGTTTTTTTTGGGAAAATATGAAAAGTTTATCTTGCAACAATTGTAGCCGAAATCAATTACAATCGATTGGTATATATATAAAAGTGTTGGACTTCTACGTATTTTGTCTATTTTTTTTGAGAAAATATAAAAATGTGTTCTTTCAAAAATTGTAGCCGCCATCAATTACAATCGATTGGTGTATAAAAAAGTATAAATCATCCCTTAGAATTCGTCGTTATTTGCCCACTAAATGAAATTTCTGTACTTGTACGTATTTTTGGCTATTTTTTGAGAATATATAAAAATTTGTTCTTTAAGAAATTGTAGCCAAAATCAATTACAATCGATTGGTGTATAAATGGAATAGGTGATAGCTTTGAATACTTGAAGCTATTTGTCAACTAAATGAAATTACTGTAGTTCTACGTACTTTTGTCTATTTTTTTAGAAAATATAAAAATTGTTCTTCCAGAAATTGTAACCAAAATCAATTATAATCGATTGGTATATAAAAAGGTATAGGCCATCACTTTGAATTCGACGTTTTTTGCCAACTAAATGAAATTTCTGTACTTCTACGTACTTTTGGCTATTTTTTGAGAAAATATAAAAATGTGTTTTTTTCAGAAATTGTAGCCGCCATCAATTACAATCGACTGGTGTATTAAAATGTATAGGTCATCGCTTCAAATTTAAAGTTATATGACGAATATTTTAAAATTTTGAGCTTCTTCGTATTTACTGAATCGTCCTAACACACTCTATTATTTAGTAACTTACATACAATAATGTGTTTCTCCACGTCCGTGCAAACATTTTGATATAATAATATCCATGTATAATATGTAGAACTATTGAGTAAACAGGTAATTTTCAAACCGTAAAACTAACAAGTCGCAAAGAATTTCAATCAACCGTATGCCACGTACATTGTAAAAATCCTATCTCCTAAAAACTCCAAAAAGTATAGTAATTTTTGAAAATCTACTATTTATTGCATATATTACAAGTCTAGAAGCTCTAAGGATTGCATTGGTGTAAGGAAAATTGAAATTGGTTGACAAACGGTCGTGATACGATTGTTTGAACAGAAAAACTCATTTCGTCTGTACTGACTTTCAATTTCTGTTTTTACAATTACTTCAGATACACAAATTTGATTTCCATCATTCTTTGTTCACTGTTTTATAAAAGATTTACCTATCCAATGGTGAAGAAAGAATTAAAATTGGTGAGCAAACAGCTAAGATATGGCAAGTCAAAGAAGCGTTCCCATTTTTTTTCTCACTGACTTTGTTATACTCTTTTTACTGTAACTTACGGTAGACAACTCTATTCTTCTATTTTTTCAATTCGACGTGTTCACAAAAGACATACCTTTATATTGGTGAAGACAGATTTAAAATGGATTATGTAACAGCTGAGATATGACCGGTCAAAGTAAGCGTTCCCATTTTTTTACCCCCTTGGTATTCCGAGTGTGCTTGTAATGCTTATAAACATTCGAGAAGCTTGTATACAACTTATAAATATTTGTAAAGCTGCTATGCAGCTTATAAACATTTGTAAAGCCCATATAAAGCTTATAAACATCGGACAGCTCTTAGGGTAACCAACCTAATCTGGACCCCTACATATTTTGGACCCTGTTAATGTATTTGCCACCTACACTGCCAAGTTTCTCTGCATTTGTTTGGTTTAATGCAGCATACGGTGTATTTTGTAGAACAAATTTATTTAAAAAAAATCGGCATCGACCAAATAGCCACGACTTGAAAGCGCAGGTTTTTCTCGTTCTTTTGAACATATTGTGAAAATATTCTTTTGGGGGATCTAGAGCATTATTATCTTTTAAAGATTTGCGTGATTTTTAATTTGCTTTTATTTAAAAACGCAAACTCCTTCGATCCTGTATGGTGATTTAATCATTACCATTGGAGAATTACTCAGTTGCCATGGTGATTTGTTTAGTTTTATAGTTTACAACGGTCAGTCAGTGTTAGTTCTAGAACCGTCAGTCAGTGTTAGACGAGAACCGAAAAAAAGTTTGTTTGTTGTGCTTGAAAAAAAAATAAATTGCGAAGTTTATCAAATACGGCATTGGATAAAATTGAGAAGGTTTACTTATCAGATATAAAAATTAAAAGTTGGTACTATCCAACGAAAATCTGCAGTCGATGTTCATTTGCAATCTTTGAAAATGAGAATATAGATGTTGTTATAAAAATAATTTAAAAATGAACACAAGAAATACAACAAAATGTGATTGTGAAATCTGTATAGCCGCACGGATAACGTTACAGAACCGTCATGCTGCCAGGAAGAAGCGAGGAAGACCTGTATCTCCAGAAAGTTCTAAAAAGGCTCGCATCCTTAAAAAATGCTCTGCCTGTTTTTCTGAAATTGGTAACACATGGATTCATTCATACGTTGCAACCTAACACCATGTTCACACTACAGAGTTAAAAAAGCTTATAATAATTAGCAACAAGAAAAATGTCATCAAGATAGCGTTAAAGCACGTTTTAACTCGTAGTGTGAACGTAGTATAATAAACACATTTTTACTAAAATAACCATAAAGCTTCTCGACGGGGAAAAATGTGGTTGAACCGAAATTATATCTAAACGTTTAACAATTAAATTATTTATTTCCCTAGGACAAGGTAAAGCTCATCGTTGTACTGCAACAGCGAGGCGCAATAATGTGTTGCGAGTATTACAAAGTAATGAAAATAACACTGGTGAGCCAGCTGTAGCAGAATATCTGAGAAACCGCGAAAAGGATATAGATGGAAGCATTGCGCTCCTTAATTTACGTGGACAACCCACGAAATGTTTGCTGAATCCTAGTTGCATTCAAAAGAATTCTCGTTTAACTGTTGATGATTTATACCTGATAAAAAAGGAATGCAATTTAAGCACGAGAAACATAGTCAAACTTAGTAGTATCATTAGAGGTATGGATATTGCTGTTGCTCCACACGTAGGCGCAGGTTTGATTAAATTGAATCAGCGCTTTGAAGTGTTCTTCTCTGTTGTGTATTTGCCGTTCGATGTCCAGGTCGAAAAATGTGAAAATAGGCAAGGAATCGCCTTAAAACCGGTTGTCTATTGCAAGGACGTCAATGGAATGATTGATGTTATTATCAGCGAACGTAATTTGCTTAAAGAACGGATCACCATAAAGATAGGAATTGATGGAGGTGGAGGATTTCTTAAAATTACGTTAACCATTTTGTCAAATTCAGAAAAGCCATCCGACAAAAAACGTTTCCTTAAGAAAGAGACTGGGGTGAAAATGATTTTTCTTCTTGCTTTAATTCCCAGTATTCCGGAAAAATATCAAAATATTGCGCAAGTTTGGTGTGATATCTTGGAACTCCATAAAATTGAGGCGGTTATTGCAGGAGACTTGCAGATTATAAATATTCTCCTAGGCATTATGGGTCATAGCTCCAGCTTTCCCTGTCCCTATTGCATTGCGCCAAAATCAAATCTGCTTATGGAGAACCGCGAATCACGAACACTGGGGTCATTGAACGCTTATCTTAGTAATTGGAAGGATGAAGGCGCTGAAGAGAAAGAAGCAAAACGGTTTTTTAACTCCATCAATCAACCATTGCTATGCGGATCTCCAGATACTAAAACAGTCATACTTTGTCCCCCGCCTGCTCTCCACATTACCTTGGGTTTGGTTAACGCGGTTTTCAAACGAATCCAAGCAGAGGATGAGGATACTGCCCAACGGTGGGTTCAAATGAGTAATTGTCAACGACACAGTAACTTTGGCTTTACTGGAAGAGACTGCCACAAACTTCTGAAAAATAGATCCTTGATACCAGCAGATGGATCACTTAGAATACTTAGAACCGTGAATAATTTTACTTTTTTATCTATTATCAGATTGAATAAATTTTTAATATTCCAGGTGCTTGACCGGTTTCATGTTGTTTTTAAAGCATGTTTCCAGGAAGAATTGTTTGAAGATTACTCCAATAACATAAAAGATTTTTCCAAAAGCTGGGTAGAAGCTAAACTACCCAATTTATCGAAATTCCATATTTTGAAGTTTCATGTACCAGAGTTTTGCAAAGAAACGAATTCGGCATTGGGAAAGTTTGGCGAGCAAGCAAGTGAAACAGTGCATTTTGATTTTGCAATGACGTGGTCCAAAGTGAAGGTTCCCGAGACATCTGATAAATACAGTACCCAATTGCTTCGAGCTGTAATTCTATACAATAGTGCTCATTTGTAAATATCGTGAACTGATTTATCGTCTTTTTGAGAGAAAATGTGTTTTCTGTTTTGTTTTGGTTGTTCCTTTATCATCATTCAATATAATGGTTAATTAATGGGTTTTTTTCTTCGAGAATAATTTGTTATGAGTAATTTCATTGTTAACTACCATATATGCTACAAAATATTATACAAATCACCAAAAATAAGCATCTTTAGATTGCTTCCAGTGATATTTCAAGGATAATCTTTAAAAGATTCTGCATAAAACAGTGATATATGGTTCTTGTAATTTGTTCGTCTAGGTATACCCATAATAATGATTATGAAAACTTAAAAAAATATAAATGCACTGGAACCCCCGATGCAATATTTATATCGTATGCTTGAATGAAAGGGGAAATCATGTACTTTCGAATGGTGAGGGTTTTGTCGATGCCGATTTTTTGTGAATAAACTTGTTGTATAAAGACACCGTGGGCAATTACATTCCTTGGGTTGTCTATTAAGTTTCAATATCATTAGTTCATCTCTAATTGTTTAAAATTAAGCAGAATCCACAGTTTTCAAAAATATCACTGAAAACGTTTCATGTTTCAACGATTGTTACGCACGCTGCAGCGACAAGAAATAATCCAATTTTATCAATCCTCAATAAATGTTTATTTAGATTATAAAATTCCTAGGAAATAAGTAAGTAGATGTAAGTTGTAGATTTAAGATTGTAAACGAATTGTGCTTACGCTTAGTATTTAGTATTTTAAATTATGCACGAGCTGCCTATATGCAGCAACCAGCCACCTGTCCGTACTATTGTTCTTCAGTACTTAGCTATTATTTC
This sequence comes from Topomyia yanbarensis, assembly GCF_030247195.1. NCBI lineage: Eukaryota > Metazoa > Arthropoda > Insecta > Diptera > Culicidae > Topomyia > Topomyia yanbarensis. The sequence goes on from NC_080671.1 coordinate 235,081,908, forward strand.
AATTTAGGTTAAGATTTAGTTTTAATTAGTATTACAATAAATTTAAGTTAAGTTTAAGATTCTTCAAGTATTTTCTCACCTAGATATTTTAATTAGATTTAAGTTTCAATATATTCAATAGGAAACCTTAGATTTCAATTACTTAACAGAATATACGATGGGACGCCTAGCTATCACTGCGCACGTTATCAATCTGTTCTCTTTTTCCTCTCTGTCACTTGCGCTCGATCGATATAAGCTAGGTAGGTCACCTTCACCATCGCTGACGATCCCTCGGCTGATGCACCCTCAGTACACTATCGGTGTCACTCAATGAACGGGGCAAATGGGGCTCGTTGGTCGATGTGGCGTAATCAACACTCCCCCCCCGTAATTCGTTGTAGATTCTTCCGCGACGCATTACTACGAACGCCTACATCAAGTACTGCGAGCTTCACTGTTGGTCTCTCGTAAATTTCGCCGCTAACAGTTTGCACCGTTGCAGATCGTACCTGTCCATCCGAGGCAACCTTTGTTGCTATGACTCTTCCCTTTGGCCAATAGTTTCGTGGGAACTTTGGATCGGCTACGATTACAATATCGTTAACTTCGATGGGCTTCATCGCCACGAACCATTTGGATCTTCTCGTGATGGTCGGAAGGTAATCTCGGAGCCACTGTTTCCAGAAACTGTTGGCAAGGATTTGAGAAGTTTCGTAGTTGTTTTTCAAGGCCCGAGAGCTGTCGTCGAAAGTGATTAGTGGTTTCAACCCGTTGGAGGATTGCAGGAGAAAATGGTTAGGGGTTAGTACCGGAGAGAGGTCGCCATCAACGGGAATATTGGTCAACGGTCGAGAGTTGACTATGTTCTCCACCTCATTCAGTGCGTTCTCGAGTACCTCGGCGGTTACTACCCTTGACGCTATAACCTTACTCAAGTTCTGCTTCACGGTCCTGATCAAGCGCTCCCACGCCCCACCCATGTGTGGTGCCGAAGGTGGATTGAATCTCCACTCGGTGTGCCTTGATGTGAACTCGGTCACTAATTTGTCCTGATCTATGTTCCGAATCGCCTCTTCGAGAACCTTTTCAGCGCCTTTAAAGTTGGTGCCTCTGTCACTATATATTACCGAAGGTGTTCCCCTTCGGCTGAAGATATTTCTCAAAGCCATAATGCACGAGTCCGTCGATAGTGAGTATGCGACCTGCAGATGGATGGCTCTAGTAGTGAGACAGGTAGCTAGAACACCCCATCGCTTCTCAGTGCGACGACCGATTGATACCGTCATCGGCCCAAAATAATCCAAACCTGTGTGAGTAAATGGACGAGTATAGGCAGCCAGCCGTGCTTCTGGTAAGTCAGCCATCATTGGAGGACAGGGTGTTGCGCTGTCGTTATTGCACTGCTGACATTCCCTACGCACTCTCCTGTAGACAACTTTCAATCGTGGGATATAGAAGTGCTGACGTAGTTCATTTACCACGGTTTCGTGATTTTGGTGATGGAACTGCCGATGAAAGTGCGCCACAACGAGTTTTGTTATGGTGTGTTCGTGGGGAAGAATTACTGGGTTGGAGGCATCTACATCGATGTACTTGCATCCCCCTGTCCGGCCTTGAACTCGCAGCAGATTCTGATTGTCCAGTGTAGGACAGACACGGTAGATTGAGCTGCTCTTCGGTATTCGCTTCTTCTCTGCGGAGAAGGCATTAATCTTCAGGATTGCCACCTCGTCCGCGAACACGTCGCCTTGGGCTATGCGATACAGATAATTTTCGGCTTTGACCAGTTCTTCGTGGGTGAGTGGTCCACTAAGTGGTCGCTCCTTTTTCGCCAATCGTCTCCAGTTGGAAGCTTGCCGAGCGAACACTGCAGTTCGGCGTAATAGCGTCGTCCAGCTTGAGAATTTCTCCAGCGCGATCAACGGTTCTGGTGCAACAATGTGTGTAAGTAGATGAGGACGAAGTTCTTCGTCAGTTGTTCCATACCGCCGCGAAGTTATAGGCCACTCTTCTACTGGTGTCGATAGGAACGAGGATCCCCGAAACCACGGACTTTGCGAGCTGAGATCCGGGAAACCTTTCCATTTAGTACCCAAGTCAGCTACGTTTTGTTTGGTCGATATCCAATGCCATTCATATACTTCCGTGCTCTCCAGAATTTCACTGACTCGAACGGCAACATATTGGCTGTATCTTCTATGGTCAGAGATCAGCCAGCAGCACACGTCCCTGGCGTCAGTGTGGAAGAACCGCTGATTCACCTTAAAGCTCAGGGCAGTTTGGACGGCATTCGTTAGTCGCACTCCGAGGACAGCTGCTTGAAGTTCGGCTCGAGGAATGGACAAGAAGCGAAGTGGAGCCACTCTCGTCTTGGCGGCCACAAGCGCACATTCTATATTAGCTCCTTGTCGGAATCGCAGATAAACCGCGGCTGCAAACCCATTCTCACTTGCGTCGACGAATATGTGTATTTGTACCTCGGCGTTAACTGAGATCTGGATCCGAAAGCATCTTGGAATTTCAACTTCTTCTACCTTGGGAAGGACTTTCAGCCATAGCAGCCACTTTTCGAACTCATTCTCTTCGATTTTATCGTTCCAGCCAATTCCAGAGCGCCATATATCCTGCAGCAAGACCTTGAGGTACATCAGGAAATGTGCGATAAATCCGCATGGATCGTACATCAGCATCAGCATTCGAAGAGCTTCTCTCTTGGTTGGTCGCCGTTGACCAGATAGGAGATCTTCCTGGCACTTCGAGGAGAGCTTAAAGGTAATGCAGTCTTTCTCTGTGTCCCACCACATTCCAAGAATTTTCTCCGTGGGAAGGCCATCATTGACGTTTAAGTTTTTATTGGTCACTGGTTTTTCATTCAGCGATAGGAGCACCGTCGATGAATTCGACAGCCAATTTCTCATTTCGAAGCCGCCTTCCTGGTGAATCATCTTGATGTCGTGTACGAGCGAAATCGCTTCCTCTTCCGTCTCGACGCTGATGAGCATATCGTCGACGTAATGCTGCTTGACTATCGCATGAACTGCGGCCGGAAACTCGTTTTCGTACAGTTTGGCATGCTTGTTTTTTACATACTGGGCCGTGCTTGGTGAGCAGCAGGCCCCGAACGTCATCACCTGCATGATGTAGACATTAGGTCCGCCTGTGCTCTCCTCGCGTCCCCAGAAAAACCGTTGACAATGCTGGTCCTCTTCTCGCATCAGTACTTGATGGTACATCTCCCTCAGGTCTCCGCAAACTGCTATCCGGTGTTCTCTAAATTTTATTAGCACGCTTAGCAGAGACGCTAGGAAATCGGGTCCCTTAAGAAGGACGGAGTTGAGCGAAACATCGTAAGCTTTCGCGGCGGCGTCCCATACCAACCTCGTCTTTGCAGGTTTGTTCGGGTTAACAACGGGGAATACCGGAAGATACCAGACCCTGGGATGCTGGATCGTGAGCTCGGCATCGGTAAGCTTCCGTATGTATCCTTTGCAGATGTAATCCGCGATCTTCGTGTTCAAAACTTCTGCCAGATGCGGATCATTCTGCAGCCGATGTTCCAGGCACTCCCAGCGCTTTAGTGCCATTGCTTTATTGTTCGGAAGGCGTACACCGTCGTATTTCCAAAGAAGGCCTGATTCATATTTATCCCCTTTCCGATGCGTTAGTGTGTCCAGCATTTGTAGTGCCCGTTCATCTTCTGTGGACATGAGCACCTTTCCCGATTTGACCACGCCCATACTGTCAAGGGAAAAATATTCCTTCATGGCCTTATGTAGATAATCTCCGTTTTCTTGGTTACATGAGCAAATATCTAGCATATGATTGTTGACGACACCGGTGCTGGACGAACTATGTGCGACATATCCGTAAACGCACCATCCTAAGCAAGTCTTGACCGCAACTGGTTCCTTTGTTTTACCTTCACGACTCTTCGTTACGTGGCCAAGCTTGGCGTGGTCGACACCGATTAGTATGCGTGGAGCAGTGTCACTATACGACTCGATGGGAAGTCCTTCGAGGTGCCGGAACCGTTTCTGCAATTCCGAAATAATCATCGTTTGTGGTCGCAGTTCTAGCTTGTTCACGGTACGCGCATCCGACAATGCATGTCTCATCGATTTGTTCGATGTGCCAGAAATCTGCAGACTGACCTTTTGGGACTTGCACTCCACTCTTTTCGTGCCACCAGTCCATTTTAGACACAAAGGTGCTATCTGTCCAGAAACTCCTAATTCATCTGCCAGTCCTTGCTCCAGAAGGGTCAGCTCAGAACCATCGTCGATAAATGCGTATGTATGTAATTCTTTCGACGGCCCGTATAGAACAACAGGAACAAACCGGAGAAGTACGCCACTGGTTTTAGTTTGATGGACATTGACACTGCTCTCGAGTTTCCCGCCGGGGATTAAAGAAGTGGATGGACCAGAAGTTATTGTTTCCGACTCGGACTTTTTGCTACCGTGAAGAAGGGGATGATGAAGGTATGTACATCCGTTGATTCCGCATGTCCTTTTCAGTTTACAGGGACTATTATGCCGTTGAAGGCATTTTCGGCAGAGTTTGAGTTCCTTGATCGTAGCCCATCTAGAGTCGTAGCTGAATTCTGAAAACCGTTCACACTTGGCTACCGAAGAGCAGGTTCCCTTACATACTCTGCACGATTGCGAGAAATCCTTTTTGTCCCTGGTTGGGTTATACGGTTGCTTCTTATCCGACTCGATATGCACGTTAAGCACGTTCTCCCTTCTGCTGCGGACCTTTGATTCGTCTTTCGGTCCGTTGTTCTGCGTTCCCATCACTGCGCTGGCATCTTCCGCCATCACGTACAACCAAGTGCTAAACTCTAGCAATGTCGGTACCGGATTTCCCCTAGTCGATCTTGCCCATTCCAACTTAAGTCCGGGCAGTAGACGTTCTACCAGCTCGTATCGCAGAGAAGAGCTGTACATGTAGTCACTTATCTCGCACGCTTGTATTGTGGCGCAGAGATTCTTCACCGAAAGTGCGAAATCGACAAGAGTTTCTAACTTTTCGACCCTAGGAGCTGGCAAATCTCTCACCTTCTGGATGACCGCTTGAATGATCGCTTCAGGCTTGTCATATAACATTTTGAGCGTTGACATCACGCTCGCCACATTACACGGGTGCAGCAATTCGCACCTTACCCTATTCAGCGCCTCACCTTTCAAACATTTCCGCAATCGAAGCATATTTTCTTCGTTTGAAAAACCGCACATTTGCGTTGAAGAGTTGAACATGGCCAGAAACAATGGCCACTCTTCGGCTCGTCCGCTGAACTCTGGCAAATCCTTGGGAACGGCGTGACGTGCAGCCAATTGACTTCTATTCAGAAGATACATGGTATCGTCGCCATTATTTTCCGTGGGTTCAAGTCGATAACGTGGAGGATTTGGCGTTGAACCCTGCTCAGGAACAAAGTTGTCGACGCCACTCACCCTTCGGGTTAGAATACTAGGTTGTGTCCATTGCAAGTTGTGAGGAACTGGGCGAGGGGGATGCACCCCAATTTGTTGTATTGGACGTCCTTCAGGGTTTGACAGTGGAACGTGGAGGGGAACTTGTGACGTTCTTTCTCGATTGTAACCGATTGGTGGTTGCCCTTGACCGTAAGCGATGTGCTCTACAGGCTGCGAACTTATCGGCTGCTGTTCATTAGTCAATGTGGGCTGAAAATGGGCCTCACCTCTATCACCAATACGGTCCGTACCCTCTATCCACTCCTCTATTTGCGATACTTTGTCGACTATTGACCCAACTTCATCCTCCTCACTATCGCTTCTGTATTTGTCGAGTATGGCGAATTTCATGTCCAGAAACCTCTGCTCCAAGGCTTTAGTCTCTTCCAGTTTGCGTAGCTGCAACTTCATCTCACGCCTTGATCGACTTCTGCTGGTACAGGTGCTCGACCTTGTTAGGGTATTGTTAGATCGCACAGATATTATATCCTCAGATGGTTCAGGTTCGTGTGTCGATTGTTGCTGTGAAGAACAGATATTGTCCGGATGGAGAGGATTGGTACTGTTACTAGTTCCACAAGACGGGCAACTCCAGTCTGTCTCTGAGACTGCTTCAGTAACATTTGCGCACGTGAAATGGTACCAGTTGTCGCATGAGTCACATTGGACCATTCTGCTATTATCCCGTTCATCGCACAGGGAGCAGTGATTATTTCGTGTGGACCGGCGAACTTTGTTTATCAAGTTGGCACCCGCGGCGCCTTGCTGGCTTCCTGATCCCGTGTTAAGTACAGGAACATTCATAGTAGTGTTGAAAGAGAGTCCAAGTACTCGTTCAGGTTGCGTGTTGATGGCTGCTGCATCGGTGTTAACAGCAACGGCATTAGCAATGGCGGCGGTACCCTTTGTCTGAATCGTCAGCTTAGCGGTTTTTACTTTTTTATTGGATTTTGTATTGGACTGTTTGCCCGGCATCTTCTCAGTTCCAATAAGCGAATTTTATAATGTTACGCACGCTGCAGCGACAAGAAATAATCCAATTTTATCAATCCTCAATAAATGTTTATTTAGATTATAAAATTCCTAGGAAATAAGTAAGTAGATGTAAGTTGTAGATTTAAGATTGTAAACGAATTGTGCTTACGCTTAGTATTTCTTTTTGTCGTACAACGCTCCGTATAACCTTTACATATAATCACGCGTTGCAACTGTTAAAGTTCGCGGAATCTAGTAGTAAATATGCTTAGGTGAGATGGCTATGGCTACAGTTATAATAACTCACCTAATAGTTGCTCTCGCAAGTGTTCTTACACAGCGCAATACGGAGTTTCAAGCTATATTGATTCTGAACAAGTAAATATTTCGTTTAGAATATAAATACTAGTAAATTTTCTGAGTTCTTACCCTAAATTATGCACGAGCTGCCTATATGCAGCAACCAGCCACCTGTCCGTACTATTGTTCTTCAGTACTTAGCTATTATTTCAATTTAGGTTAAGATTTAGTTTTAATTAGTATTACAATAAATTTAAGTTAAGTTTAAGATTCTTCAAGTATTTTCTCACCTAGATATTTTAATTAGATTTAAGTTTCAATATATTCAATAGGAAACCTTAGATTTCAATTACTTAACAGAATATACGATGGGACGCCTAGCTATCACTGCGCACGTTATCAATCTGTTCTCTTTTTCCTCTCTGTCACTTGCGCTCGATCGATATAAGCTAGGTAGGTCACCTTCACCATCGCTGACGATCCCTCGGCTGGTGCACCCTCAGTACACTATCGGTGTCACTCAATGAACGGGGCAAATGGGGCTCGTTGGTCGATGTGGCGTAATCAACAACGATAGTCAAGAGGAACCAGTGGAAATGATACATTTTCAAATTCGATTTAAATGTACAATTATAACATTTTTTATCGATTTAATTAGTTTGTCTGATTTAGTATTATGCATGTTCCGTGTTTGAAAAGGTTTCTTTGTAATGTTTTATCTAATAAATCTTAAATAAAGGGTGTTTACAATGTCATAAAAAATTGATATCTACTTATTTTGGACACCTCTCGATTTTCTTTCTTGACAGCTATTGGTTTATCGAGTTAGAATAATCAAAAAGTGAAAAATTTCGTAGCGGTAGGTCGCCTGCTCTTTTTGGTCAAATTATTTAAAAATGTTCAAACCAATGGATGTCGAAAATCAAACGATTGATGAACATTTCGTTGAAGACCATAATATGACCAAAGAGGAGACTTTTGAAATCCATGTTGAAGAAAATTTGTAGTTCGAATTTGTTGAATTCGACGAGCTATATGTTGACAAATCTAATAGGGTTTTTCATTGAAAACCCCCGGGGCAGTAGATTGCACTGGTGTTGCAAGCAGGCCACTAGACGTGTTCCATTCCCACTTCTGCTAGAAAGTGCAAAATCAGTGCAATCCACCGTCCCAGTGTTTTTCAATGAAAAACGACAAGAGATATATCACAGCTAAATAATGATAATTAGGCAATTCATGAGACATTTCTGATCAGCTGATTATTTCTTGTTTACTTATTCTGACGTTACTCCGAGGGGTGCGACATCTGACAATATCGTTGATTCGATCCAACATCAAACGAATCGGACTAACAAAGTTGTTTGTCGGACGAGTTTTTCTTTTCGCAGGAGTAGACTTGTTGACAGAACCCACCGCTGAATTATCAAACAAAGGTCTAATGGATTGCCTAATAAGAGTGTGCTTGCTGAATTCCTACAATCACCTGAAACACTCACACGAAGAGGAACATCACGATTCAAGCTACGTAGTCCTGCTGTTTTAACATTGCGCCGAACAGTTGAATACCACAAGGCAAAAACTGAATAAAAAAGGAAAGTAATGGAAGAGAAACAAAGAAAAACTGAGCTAAGAAAGAATAACAAGTAACCACCTTGTAAACAAAAGAATTAAAAATTAATGTTTAGTACACGAAGATTTCTGACGAACTTTGAACCTTAATTTATCATCCGCTTGAGGATGTTACTCCATAATACTGCTACAGATGAATTGATACACGAAATATACTATTGTTAACTCTATTGCATAACATTTAATGCTGCTTTGTTAAGTCTGCAGTAACCTAATTGTTCCGAAAGTTTTTCTATTTCTCAAAATGATAGAACTAAAAAAATACTTCATGCAGTCAGCCTTCCATAAGATTAATGTACCATTTTTGATTGGCACTGTCACTGATTTGCTTACGTTCTTCTTTCATGCATTAAGTATACTGCAAAGAGAACGAGTTAGTAGGTCAGTTTAGTAGAAAACTTCACTGTTTCCAAAATATATTCAGTCACATTCAGTGTGTCCAAAATATGCTTGGAACACTGTCCAAATTAGTGTGGAAGGGTCCGAAATGTGAAAAATTCATGCTGTGAAGAAATGTCATTTTCGAGTTTATGTCAATGTATAAAACATCCATTGACAGTTTTCTTTCAAGAACAGTAATTTTGGAGCAGACTCGTGCATGTATTGCATTAAAAAACATTGGCAAGCAAATATTTTTTGACGTTCACGTAATTTCACTTCCTCTAGGGGTCCAAAATTGGTTGGTTACCCTATATAGTCAATATGCTGCTTACTTTCCCGGTCAAACCATTCGGAATTTGATTCGGAATCCTGAATGGAGTCATTATGGATTCCAAATCAAATGCAACAACCGATTCTGAGTCGGAATCGGTTTTTGCATTGGCACCCCGTGCAATTGTTCAAACTTTACAAAAACGCTCACCTGAAGCAAAAATTGCTGCAGGGATCTGGTGGATTTCATGTTGAAATCCAGAAATTAGCTTCACACCTCGTCATCGAAAAGCACAGAAATGAGCATGCTATCAAATCATAATGCGTATTAAACCGAAATATAATCAATGCAATCCCCTGACATATCAATTCGACATCAGTTGATTCAGTCTGTAACGTAACTTCTATTGATAAAAGTCAAGGCAAAGGGATACAGTATGTTTTATTTCATCGTTACTATTATGCGTAGGACATTGTGTAAATGTTTTGAAATAATTCGTCAGAACATTCCAACTCGACAACATTTTAGTTCGAATTTCTACATATTAAAGTCCCCCCCCCCCCTCACCCCACACTACGTCCTATTGCTCAACTACCTACGCTCATGAAATTGAGCTAAGGCTTTTGAATAATTCATGCAAACATACCAATGTGGTAACTCTAAAATATATACTGTTATTTTGGAATGCTATATGAAATACCATTGGTACACCCGCAGTGTTGGCAATAAAAATGATTTTTGGCATTTAATTCGATGTTTTGAATTTTGAACAGCTATAACTTGGCTCAGAGACATTTTTTATTTTATTTATTTATTTCGTCAAACGATGTAGACTGGTATAGTTACAGTAATGTTTACATTTTTCTTATTTACTAATATATATATATATATATATATATATATATATATATATATATATATATATATATATATATATATATATATATATATATATATATATATATATATAAATATATATATATATATATATATATATATATATATATATATATATATATATATATATATATATATATATATATATATATATATATATATATATATATATATATATATATATATATATATATATATATATATATATATATATATATATATATATATATATATATATATCTATATATATGCGTAATTTTATTATAAATAAAACAATTTCAGCTTCTACAGAATCATTTTCTTATGCGTTAGAATTTCTTTTATGTTTAAAATATTGTGTGAGTTTTAGTTTGGACATTGTAAAATCAATTGATTCGCATTAGCGGTTATAAACAGCCATCATTCGATTTATAGGGCCATATTTTGCATAATTTGTGCCATATGGAGTTATTGAGAATATGCTTCGGTTTCGTAGCTGTCGAGAAGGTGCATAAAAGTTCAATTTGGATAAAATTTCGGCTGAATCAATATGATGCGAGACGATATTATTAATGAACGAAAGCATTGCAAATTCACAACGTTCCTTCAATGTTTGTATATTGATAAGCATGCAGCGTGCTTCATAAGATGGCAGAGGAAATGCTATCCAACCTAGTTTACGAAGGGCAAATAATATGAATTGTTTTTGTACAGATTCTATTCGTTCTTCATGTTTGCTTGAAAAAGGGCACCAAACGATGCTGCAATATTCCAATATCGACCTAACATAAGCAATATATAATGTTTTGATTGTATACGGATCTACAAAATGATAACAAAAGCGTTTTATAAAACTGAGCATGTTGTTAGCTTTGTGAATAATTGTGTTATAATGATCAATAAAATTTAACTTAGAATCTAATATAACGCCTAAATCCCTAATTCTTTCACATTTTGCTACAGTCTGTCTTCCTAAGGTAATCACAACATTCGATGTTTGTCGTTTTCGACTAAAAGTGATTGAATTGCATTTTTTCACGTTTAGCTGTAGGAGGCTTTTTTGACACCACGTGTGGAAAACTAGAATTTCGTTTTGGAATGTATCAATATCCTCGGCATTTCTTATCTCCAAGTAAAGTTTCATGTCATCGGCATAGATTAGTACTTTCAGTTTTTTGAGAAGGAAGGAAATATCGTTCACATATAAAATAAACAATAGAGGTCCTAAATGAGAGCCTTGTGGAACTCCTGAGGTGACTTCAATTGGATTAGATTGCTTTCCTTTGAATTTGATTATTTGCTGGCGGTTGGATAGATATGATTCTAACCACGTACGCAGCTCAGGCTCAATTCCCATCTTTTTTAATTTATAAAGTAACATTGGGATGTCGATTCGATCAAATGCTTTACTAAAGTCTGTGTAAAGTGCTTCCACGTAGTTTCCATTGTCCATTGCAATCAGTGAATAGTTAATAAATTCTAGTAAATTTGTTGAGGTCGAACGACCTTTGAAGAAGCCATGTTGGATGTTAGTAATTCTGTTTTTTATTTGAAGAAATATTTTTTCGTTAATGATTGATTCAAAAAGTTTCGGAATGCTGGAGATTATGGCTATTCCACGATAATTGCGAACGTCAGATTTTTTCCCAGATTTATATATAGGTACTAAGAAAGAACTCTTCCATGTTTTGGGAAACTCTCCAGATTGTAAAGACATATTAAAGAGCCAGAACAATGGAGTTGTAAGCTCGGTTGCTAGGTTTTTCATAAATAATGGTGGAATTCCATCAGGGCCAGCACCTTTTGATGAATCCAAATGGTTTAGAGCATTGAAAATGTCCTCCACTATGACATGACTGACACCAATGTCCATAGGAAAATCTGGAAGGAAAGCAAAATAATCGCGATCGCGGTCTTGTTCAGAAAAAGTTGTATATATTTCTTGGAAGAATGTTGCAAATAGGTTGCAGATTTCTTTCGGGCTATTATGTACGTTGTCATCCAAGTGCATTGTTGATGGGAAATTGTCTGATTTTAATTTAGTTTTGACGTAGTTAAAAAAGTTCTTTGGACTGGATTTAATCTGCTGTTCAGTTTTGGAGTTGTAATCCGCAAGTGCAGAATCTATGGCAATATTTAGTTTATCGCAAATGTCGAGATATTGTTCCAAGTGCTCGTTATTTTGATTTTTCTTGTATAGCTTGTGGGCTTTTTGTTTCCTATTTTTCAGATTTTTAATTTGCCTATTGTACCAAATAGGATGCTTCGAGCTACCGTGTCGTCTTTTCTTCTTAATGGGCACCTCTTCATGAATAATTTCGAAAATTATTTTGTAAAATACGTCCAGGGCGGTTTCAATATTCGCTTCATTCCTAAGAGTATTTTGCCAGTCGACATTACCTACTTTCCGTCTGATATTGTCATAATTAGCTTTATGGTATTCAAAGACTTCCTCAAAGTCATAGACGTTGGGTTCTTGATTTTTATGGATGAACAAAGAAAATTCAATAGCAGTATGAAAAGCTTCATTTTTACACAAAGGAGCCAAAGATTCAGATACACAGAAATCATCCTGAGTGTTTGTAAATAAAAGGTCAAGATAGCAATTCTGTTGATTTTTACATGATTTATTTGATTTAATCCTATGCTAGCAGTTTTGTCAAAGATGAAATTCAATGTTTCGTTTTCTCCTACGACTGGGATTAGAATATTTTCATTTTCAGAATCCGGAATAAAATCGGCATTGCGCTGGTTAAAGTCTCCGTAAATGTGAACTTTGACCTCGACCGGAAGTTCAAATAAAATTTGTTCAGCAATTTTGAAAAAGGCTTCATACGATGATATATTAGCATGCTCTGGTGGGAAATATACAGAGGCAAAAACATGTATTTCACCTGAAATGTTCGCTTTAACCCACACATGTTCAAATTCTTTAAACTTCACTGTGGGAAGAATTTCAGAATTAAATTGAGCCGAAACGCCTATAAGAACTCCTCCACCAGACTTCTTTTGAGATTCTAAAAGATTTCGGTCGTCTCTGAATACGTTAAAGTCACTACCAAAAATTTCCTCACTTTTTATGCTATCGTTCCAACTTGTTTCAGTGCCTAAAATAACAGAATAAGAGGAGCTCAATACATTACTATAGATTTTGCTCATTTTAGATGCGCTCTGCATACGATTAAAATTTTGACAATATATCAAAATTTCTGAAAGCGTTTCTGATAAAGTTAATGGCAATTTGTCATACTTAGAAATATCATGCAAAACTATTGATCCGTTTTCATCCGTAACCGGTTCGTCATGGTCTGCCTCTGAAGAGTGCGTTAGGTTGGACGAAAACACGAATGCTCACATGAACAAGCTGAACAGCGCTGGGAAAAGGAATTCGTCAGGACGGGGGTTACAAACCTGTCTGGTGCGAAAGTTGAGTTAAATTGATGTACAACCGGGTATGGATTCAGTGTTTCACCACGTTGAAACCTGATACCACGCTGATTTTCAAACGGAGGCCTAGAGAATTGCACCCTTGCCGCCGCAAGTAGATCCTTATCCCGGGGAAGAGAGTTGCCAGCTGTTGGACGACCGCATTGCGTATTGTTGTTGTTGTTGCGATTATTGCTGCTATTGTTGTTGCGATTGTTGTTACGATTATTGTTGCTATTGTTGTTGCTATTGTTGTTGTCATTGAGGTTATAGTTATAATAACTGCTTCTGGATATCTGATGTTTATTTGTCTCATTAGTATTACGGCTACGTTGGTGTCTGTTTTTATTGCGATCATTTATTACCCGATGCAACTGCTTTTTATTAGCTTTTCTTCGTGCCATCGCCCTATCTTTCATCTTTTGCTGTTGAATTCTACGCTGATTACGTGTGTCGTACTCCGTCCAGTCAGAGCGCCACACTTTCTTCGAACCCACAAATTAAAGGGTTGTGTACAGGACACGACCACGGTGACATTAAAAATGTAGCTTTTTTCAAGAGCGTGCAAATGAATTTTATCTATCACACATATCGACTCACGTTCTTGTTCATTCGCCTGTTTTCATATGTTACAATTTGCTATATACCCTCCCCATCAAATCATAATTTATTGAAGGTCTTTTAAAGGTAATCTATTAATTAATCAAGTATCTCACTAGGTGATTGGCATTATTTGGCTGATCCATCTAGTAAAAATAGGCTGGTCTGTCCAGAAAATATATTCAAAAGAAAAGTTCCATATTGAGAGCTGTGATGAGGAAGCCCACGCCCGCCAACAGAAATGTACAGATTCTCCATGAAATATGAAATTTCATTTTCCATTTAAATTTTCAATAATGTACTAATGAACTTAAGTAAACAATCTTAAGTTTAAGTATTTCTTGATCGATTAGTGGTGGAAAAAATGATTTGATAAATTACATTGTTATGCAACGTTCGCACTACCAGTTAAAACGGGTTTTTATGCTATCTCGGTGACATTTTTCTTGTTGCTAATTATTAAAACGTGTTATACTCTGTAGTGTAAACATTGTATTATTAAACCAATTCTGCAGCGTTTTATGTTATATAGGTGTTTTATGTGGGAATAGGACTGACATAATTATATCTTCAGTACAGCGGTTTGTTTCATAATTTAAAAGATTTATTTTAAAATTTAAATTAGTATCCCCAACCGTTCTATTTGTTGTATACTTTAAAACGCAATTAGAACTGTGTGTAAAATACATAGGGTAGGACAGATATTCTGACTGGATAAACTGGGAAAACAATTTTAAGTACAGTAACGCTTAAGACATGGCTTGAATTTGAATCGAAAAAGAACACCCGCTTCAACTGCTGCTGGGACGGTAAGTTCTGTTTTAAAATTTTCCGTTGTGTGCAGTACGAAACAAAAGTGTTTGAAATTAGAAAACAAAAAGTTCTGCTGGGAATGTGATTGTTTCCGATGCAATTACACTCAGATTTTTCACGCAGGGGATACAGGCCGTGTAAATGAAAACCGCGTAAATTAAAAAAAAACGCGTTAATGAAAACCGCGTAAATTTCAAAATCCGCGTAAAAAACCTGAATGTACTCTCCTATATAAAATACTACGCTGCTGAACAGTGCAATAACTACAGAAGCACGTTGTCAGATGCCTTACTGATAAAAAACATATAACCGAAATATGAAACATGAAAACCAATAGGCTCTTTACCCTACGCAGCTACAAAGCGCCGTAAACATGGTTTAACAAGTTACAACGCACACGCATGCATAAAAATAAATATATTTTTTTCAAACGCAACACTCTTAAGCAGCACACACCGTATTGAATTAAATCCAAACCACCCCGCCCACCCACTTTGCAAATCATTCTGTGACACCGTGCTGGTACCCGAAAAATCTGCACACGGCCACCGCTGCCGAAATGCATAGCGTCTACCGCTTATTGTAGTGTCCAGCCACTGCAGCCATAATCTTACCCGTTCGACATAAGAACAAAAACTGATTCAAACGGGTACGCGTCACCTCTATTTATAAACTAACCGTATATGGTTTAGTCACTTAGGTGCGAGTGTGTGCAAATGCCAACGTTACCGAAAATCGATAGCGCTTATTGCATCGCCCGGAGACGATGTCGCTCGTATGGGATAAGAGCAACAACTGATTTAAACGGACATGCGTTGCTTCTATTTATGAGTTTTCGTGTTTCATTGAGCAACTAAGCTGCCCTCTCTTGACGGCTGTGTCTGAGAAATCTGCCTCACGAATGATAATTTTCCCGTTTTTCGTGAACTTTTTAATTTTACCAATTTCCAAAAGTCTACTTTTATTGGGGAGATATTAAATTATTACCAATATTTAAGTTAGGTGTTTCTGAATCGGTTGGTGTATGAATGATTAAAATCCATCTAGTAATATCGTGCAAACCTTACATAGTTTCGTTACATGGGAGATAGTTTAGATTTTAGAATGACACCTAGCCCCAGATAGTGGAGTAAGACATTTTTAATGTCAAAAGCGCCACCCTTCAGTGGCTTCGGCAGTGGAACGGTGACCTGAGTCACCCGATTTTGTTGATTGGGCATTTAATTCGTCCATCAAGCTGGGGCCCGCTGGTGGCAAACAAGCATCGCGTATTGGCGATTTGCGGCAAAGCCAAAATTAGTCATGCGACACCTATGATTCAGCTCATGAACTGGCAAAGTGATACAGTTTGCTTTTTTTCACCCGTAAGTGAGTCGTAGCTTACAACAAAATCTTCATTATCTTCTCGGAAAAAGCTTACCACTGCCAAAATATGAATGAAACGAGTAAGAAATTTAGTTTTATTTGCAATTATTCTGAAATTACAGCCATTTGCAACTATTTCACTCATATATTTCTTCGAAATGTAATCGGGGTATTATTGTGGTTATAAAAAATCGTTCCATAAATAAAGTTCCAACTCGAAACCGATGTCGAACTCCTTCATATTTTGAACTACGTAGGAGATTCAGTGAAGACTATCGGAGAGAAGGATCGGCTGTGCATGATACAAAGCTAACACTTTCCTATTAGCCGGATATATTCTTTCCTAGCCTGATCTGGAGAGTTTCATGAATTTACACCATCTCATGAAGGTTTAGCTTAACTTAGGACGAATGGGAAATGCTGTTGCGGCGGCTACGGTGCTCAACAAATTACATTTCGAAACAGCGCGCATATAGCTCTGCGAATAATGTTAGAAACCACTATGTTTTACAAGATGTTTACTCATCATCTTATAAAATGATGGTTTTCCTTCATTTTCATAAACAATTATCAACAAATTGATCGGTAATTTGGTGTTTAAAAGTCATTTTTTACCAATGTTTACATGAAATATATGCACTATGACAGAACAGAATAAAATCAGCAACACTTTCCTTCCAGCGTTATCTGCGAGCGGTTTCAACGTAGAATCGCCAATACTGCTATCCAAAGTGTTAATTGAGCCGGCAAGAGATTGTACTTCTTTGAGAATGTCACTGCCAACTGAATTTGTTATAATTTTCACTTCGTCTAAAACTTCACGTGTAGGACGCGATTCACTCAGGTAGTGTTCATTACAATGAGCTGCCATATCTATGGTAAGGGTGCTCAAGTTCTGAACTTCGCTGCAGATTTTTTTCAATTCTCTGGTCAAATCGGCAGTGAGATCATTTACATACTCTTCAATGTGTTTTTTGTGGATCCCATAGATATGTTGAATAGTGATGTGATATGGTTTTTCAGCGTGACCAGCTCATCGGCCTTATTAAAAGAATTACTGTCAATGGCCTGCGATAGTGCCGATACAGCATTTGCCACTTGCGACGATGTGTTTATGTTCACATTCGCCACTGATTCTTTAAGCTGCAGCTCAACATTTTCGAATAAGTCAACAATTGAATTGAACTTTTTTATGTCGGCTGCTACTTGTAAGTTGCAGTCCGTTTGCGTAGTTATAGATTCAAATAATTTTTCCTGTTGGTACAGCACTTTTCGTGTGTCTATGCCTACCTTTAGATTATGCTGGCAATCTGCACACAGGGGAATCATGAAGTGCGAGATAAATTCTTCTTGATTTCGCTGGACTCCTACACAAGCTGCATGATAACATTTTCTGCAGAATTCACACTGCCACAAGAAACGATCATCGCTGATATTACAAGATGTCACACTGCAGCTCATTATGATAACCGTTGTTTAATAGGATTGAACACACGCGCGACGGTAGAAAGATAAATAAATAACAATTAACCGCGGATCGTAAAAACACGTCTATACTCAAAGGCGTTCGATTACCGAATTCTAACACCATACATCCTTCGGCAAAGTTGTTCGGCATATCCTGGACTACACTTCTATCTATTTGTCAGCATACTACAGGAAGAATTGTAGTCTGTAGAATTAAAAATGCAAAAATGTTTTCCCATACTAATCTCCATACAAATTTCAAACGCAATGCGCTACGCCGGGTAAACACCAATCGACCCCAAATTTTGCACAGTTGTTTGGGACCCCAAAAGGAACCAAAAAAGTGCTGTGCTGAAAAACGATCATTTTGCCCCACTCTAATGATCATATTCTTAAAATTCTGCTTGTATCTCTTTCAAATGGCTAAATTTTACGCATTAAGTTCAATTTATGCTTTTCATGATTTGAAATAACTTCGAAGTGTGGTCACGACACCCCTGTTATGTCATATATATTACCAACCCAGCTTTTCCATTTTGCATTCGTCTTAATAAGCACGGTTTGTAGATAACTATGTTGATGCAAGACGAGAATCTTTTGAAACAATTCAAACCTTGTCGACGATTGTTTTTACTGCGTACATACATACGATCTTTCCCCTTTCGCAGCTCACACCGAATGAGCACGTTTCGCATCAAGGCGTTCATATTTATTGACCTCACAATGCAGATGGAAGGCCATCCTTTTGTTCGATAAATGAAAATATTAGTGGCAGAGTTGCCCTAGGGGCAGATCACTCTAAGAATGTATAACAAATTTGCATCAAATTAGAAAAAATGCATTTAATTTCCATTTTTGCATCAGCTTTGCACTCCCTCGCAGAAAAGTTTGTTTAACAAACGTCCTACGCTGATCCACTTTGTTCGACATTTTGCTAAATGTAGGGCTAGTTTTCCTGTGGGGTTTTGACGTCTTACACGCAACGCAAACAACATTGCACGCAACGCAAAAACATTGCACGCATCGCAAAATACATTATGAATTTCTATTTTGATGGAAATAAATGCATTTAAAATCGCTGATTTTTAAAAATGCATCACAAGTGATCTGCCGCTAGGAGTTGCCCCATTCGATGATTTTCCTGGAAGGATTTGCAAAAACCTCGGGTTTGTAGATTAGAAAAACATTTTCTTATGATTCACTGGTAAAAGTACAGATTTAACAAGCGCAAACTTAATACTAGTTAATAAAATAAACTTTCTAATTAAATTCTTTTTCCATTTTGCAGTCGTCCTAATAAGAACGGTTTGTAGATAACTATGTTTATGCAAGACGAGAATCTTTTGAAACAACTCAAACCTTGCCGACGATTGTTTTTACTGCGTACATACATATTATCTTTCCCCTTTCGCAGCTCACACCGAATGAGTACGCTTTGCAGCCTTCGATGTTTTGGTGGCATTTTTAGTGGCAGTTACTACCGCCTTTTCAGTGATTGCGTTTCTTAGCCTTTGGCCTTCTCACCGTCACCACCTCCACCAACGTTTTTCTTCTCTCCGGTGGTAGCCGATTTGATTGGTCGTCCGATGCAGCTTCTCACGACCACGCACGTCTGTTACGCACTGCGTCTTACACACGTCTGGCTTTGAGAAAAGCTGCTACACCCCTATTTATAGGTTTTATCATTAATGTTGATTCTCATTTGAAGTAGTTTTTGAACTATTTAAACAAATTTTATATAGTAAACAACGTATCGGTGGCAAGCATTGAACGTTTTCCTTCCGATTTATGAAACAAGATTGGCAATCCGTTTAGTAGAAGAAAAGTTATTAAGGTTCAAAATGTACGTAACGCTTTCGCTAATATGCACTACTATCGCTTTCTCGCTCGTTCTCGTGGCGTATATTAGCCATTCCTTTCCGTCCGGCTTCTAATGGCATAACCAAAACTAATATGCCGGCTCTCCCCCACCAACTGCTCTCGTCAAGCAACCCAATACGAATAATCATATTTTATTGTTCGGTTGCTGCACCATATTGACGGCTCTGTGCGGGATGGGCTGAAAATTTACACTTTTCCGAGTCGTTTTCGAAAGATTTTTCAAAACACTATTTTTCCGTTGATAATGAATGTCCTACATATTCCAAAATTTAATACAACATTGGTACAAATATTTTCAACACAATGCCGAAGAAATTGATTAAATCCATTCAGTACAACAAAAGATATAATTGTTCAAAATCTAACATCATTTTTCTTCGGAAATTTTGAAAATGGGCCCCTATATTGAAAGCTAAGTCGTTAGTCACGACAAAACTGCGCGAACAGTTCTCGATGTCAGATAAAAAATGTGGCTTATTTTCGTTTCCCGAAGCAGGAAAACTTAAGGAAAGAGTGGCTTGAATTTTGTCAACTTGCAATCGATTTCGTTGTTCCGGAAAAGGCTAGTTCACAGAGAACAGACATCCATGATCGAACAAAAATATTTAAAAAACGTGTGTAAACATTTGAATTAATATACGATAAACACTAGCGCCGCCAAACCAACTTATCCCAACTATCCGTCAAATCCATTCCGGAACCAGTTCGAAATCCTGAATGGATTCAGTGTGGAATCTTGCTCAAAGAAAACAACCGATCCTGACTCTATCGGTTGATGCATTTGAGCTGGGTATGAATGGAAGTCCGAACCGGTTCCGGACTAGTTTGACTGGGTAGAGGAATAACCGCTGTCAATTCAGTCGAACTCAGCCACAAAAAAACACGACGACAGTAGCGCACCTGGTTTGGATATCCCAACTACCTTCGAAACCGTTAGAGATTTTTACACAAGTTGAATGCTAAAGATGGACGTCTGTTCTCTGTGGCTAGATTATGCAGTGTATGTTATTACTTTTGTTGCTTGAGAAGTTATATTATCCATTTTTTAACAGCTCCACTTTGATGAAAAAGTTTATATTTATCCCCAAGCGGTAAAATTTTGAAAACCAGTCATGCAGTTCCGGTTTTTCGAGATGTTCCGCAACTGCTTCTGGCATCGGCAGATTTTCGAAAAGATGAACGCTGTGCTCCCGTTATTTCCGAAAACGATCAAAGCATTACAATTCAGCACCAAATAGGTTTGCTAAAAACCGAGCAGGCCCTACAGTACATTCACATGGAGTTTTTGGATGAAGCATTTCTCCATTCTGAAGGACTGGGCGGTATTGAGCTTGGTAAACAGTTGGTGTTAGTAGAGAGCTGTGGACAATGCAGTGGAAGGTTAAAGTGAGCGGGTTATTTTCTATATTTAGTTTTTTTAAATTGACTTATAAAATATTTCAGCAACCTTCAAGAAGAGAACAAGGCATTAAAAAAAATTGGAGGATGTGCAGGCAAAAATGACCACCGACCAATTCCGTTTAATGACCGAAAATTTGAAAAAAATTAAAGAGTGGACAGAGGAAAGTATCGTAGAAGGTCTTAAATGTAAATTTTCGTGTGGATCGACAGCATACGAAATCGAACGAAAGAAGCGGTTTCTGCCTAGTAGTCGAACATTAAGAGAGCGACTTCAGTCACTTCATTTCGAAAGCGGCACATTGGATGAAGTTTTCAATCTTCTGCTCCACAAAGTAAGCTGCATTAGTGAATCCGACAGAAATTGTGTTCTGATTTTCGAGGAGATGGCCATTCAACCTCGATTAAATTACTGCAATAATTTGAAAAGATTCGTAGGTAATAACACCCTTCCAAATCACTCAGGCTTAGCAAACCATGTCCTAGTTTTTATGCTGACTGGGCTCAAAGCAAGGTGGAAACAAATATTATTTTTTCACGGGTGATAAAGTCGAACATGGATGTTTAAAAATGATTTTGTTCGACGTGATCCGAAAAACTGAGCTGACAGGTCTTCGCGTGAATGCAGTAATCAGTGATTGTGGAGGTATGCCTACTTATATGACCTAACAACCTCTCGAGTTTCCAGCTGTTTATAAAAGCCATACATTTTAAATTCCGGGTTTTTGGAACAGTAGGGTTACAGTTAATCTAGAAAAAAATAACTAAAACTATTAATAATAACTTGGTGATATAGTTACACACTCCAAAATTACAAGACAAAAGCAAAGCTCTTGTTTATTTTGATAAATTCCGTAGATGATTTGCCAACGACGCTATGCTCGCCCCCAAATCAATTTTAGCTTCTGATCAATTCTCGCTAAGCTAATTTATAATCTACTTTTTCTATTCACTAACTCAGGTAACAACAAAAGATTTTGGAATGACAGCGGTGTTAAGCATACACGAAATAAAGTTCTTTTTAATAGACCCATAATTCATCCAGTAGATTCATCCCGTACACTAGAAATAATGCCAGATAGTGTATATGTATTCAAAAGCATGATCCAAGGCTGGATTGCGAACCGCACCATCGAGATAGACGTGCGAATTGTGGAAGCGAGTGGTTTAAGCACGCCTATGGTCGATATTTTCCATTTAAGAGAGCTGGTTTTGTAAGATGTGGACTTCTCAAAAAGTACCTCCAATATTGAGAAAATGAAAGTTAAAAACTCCACGAAGTACGTGAGTCATGGAATTGCAGCTGCACTACGATTGTTCAGTGATGGAACTGGGAGGAAAGACAACAGCTTTTTTGATAGATCAAATAGCTTACTGGTTCCCACACATGACCAACTAGAGTTTAGCAAAAGAAACGGAAATTCTTATGCCACTTTGGTTTCATCATTGAATACGTTTCGGTCCATCATCTATAGCTGTAAAGTTGGGTCCGAGAGGAGATGTAAACCATGGCAATCAGCAGTAGTAATGGTGACCGACAGCATGCTCAGGCTTCAAGAAAGGGTTTTGCGGAACGAAGGATTCGATTTTTTTCTTGGTGGAAGATTGACACAAGACTCGGTGGAAAATATTTTCTCTCAACTCAGAAGTCGGCCAAATGCACTGCAGATTAAGAACAACCTTAATCTACTCACGGTTTCACAATATCTTAACGATATTGCTGCAACCTCTTACGAATTGGACGAAAGCGATTGGTTACTTGATTTTCCCATACAGCTAGCAACCAAACGCACACAAGAAAAAAATCGAGTGATGTCTGTATTGAATCTCCAAATATTTGCTAAAATGAAGTACCATCTGATGACGAGGAAATGATCGAGGAATGTAATGCATTCTGTAGTAGATCATCTGAACAGAACGTCGTATACTATCTGTCGGGTATGATTATGCGTCAGATATCGTTTCGATCTCAAGTTTGCAATTACTGTATAAAAAGCTGTACTTCAACCACAGAGAACAGACATCCATGATCGAACAAAAATATTTAAAAAACGTGTGTTAACATTTGAATTAATATATGATAAACACTAGCGCCGCCAAACCAACTTATCCCAACTATCCGCCAAATCCATTCCGGAACCAGTTCGAAATACTGAATGGATTCAGTATGGAATCTTGCTCAAAGAAAACAACCGATTCTGACTATCGGTTCATGCATTTGAGCTGGGATTCATACTGGAAGTCCAAACCGGTTCCGGACTAGTTTGACTGGGTAGAGGAATGACCGCTGTCAATTCAGTCGAACTTAGCCACAAAAAAACATGACGACAGTAGCGCACCTGGTTTGGATATCCCAACTACCTTCGAAACCGTTAGAGATTTTTACACAAGTTGAATGCTGTAGATGGACGTCTGTTCTCTGTGCTTCAACTGAGATTCCTATGGATGATGTTATATTTTTTACTAAACTGAAAGATTACACAGGCAATGCATAGACATACGTCAACATAAATACCTTTAATTTTTTATGGAATTGGAGGAAGTGTTAAAAAAAAAGGTATCGACGGTATAAATATTTTTGTTCGATCATGGATGTCTGTGCTCTGTGGTTTGGACACGTTGGTGTGGTGGCGCTAGAATTTTAACCCTAGAACGTTGCACTTGCGTTTTCCATCCTAGAACGTTGCATTGGGGTACAAATGTACACGAAAAAATTAAACAACCCGCAGAATAAGTTCTTTTAACTTAAATTTAGGTAGGGCTGCCACCCCTCCGGGTTTGACCCGGAGACTCTGGCTTTCGGTAGCGATCTCCGGGTCTCCGGGTTTTACATCAATTTCTCCGGGTTTGGTGGGAAGAAGCATAGGTTCAATTTTTTTGGAATTAATTGATTCTTTACAAAATATTTAAAAAGTCTAAATTAACTTTTACTCTGGTTCAGATTTATTTTTCCCGACTAACCCTTCGTTTCAAGGTGGCAAAGAGTTCACCAAATATTGCTAATTTCTTTCACAAAGCAATGAAAATGAAAAACAAAATTTACTACAAATTAACCTTCCGGAAGTCGCGCTAGTGCACTGAGTGCACGCTGCTCTGAAAATCTAGCGAAATCGTCTTATGGGACCAGCGGCTGATCGTTCGGTAAGACATATGCGCGACTTCCGGAGGGTTAAGGAAAGTAATATTTCGCTATGTGCTACAATTGAAATGTTGCATTCCACTAAGTCGCTCAAAATGGTGTGAAAAAGTTATTTTACTGCAATTTTACCAAATCATTTCACTCTTAGTGGTGCTTATCACCAGCTGCACTAAGGTCTGGCAGATTTTTTCTAATCCAACTGACTAGGTCAACATCAAACGAGTTCTTGCGGTGTTGTTGCTACTCCAGCAGCGATTCTTAACTGGGCTAGGGAGGTGAGTTGCTGCGAAATTAAAATTTGTTGGTGACGAATAACCGACACCACATAGTGTGATGTCGCAGCTCTGCCTCCTTTGCTTTCCTTCTCCTGTTAGTTGTGGAGAAGAGCATTGCTCGTTCGACCTCCACAGTGATAGTAGCTGGTGCTTTTTTATTCTTGGCACTTAGTCGGGGAAGTGAAATACTATACCACACTAAACCGATAAAACCGTTCTCAAACGTCTAAAATTTACAGCTTTACTTTAACGTAGTAATAAAACGCGATTAAAGTGCTCTAAACTGCCTAGCAATCGCTTTGATTCCAATTTCTGTTTCGTTCCACTCAAAATCCACCACCCCCCAGATCAATGAAAATCTCCGGGTCAAAGCCTCTCCAGAGGTGGCAACCCTAAATTTAGGTATTGTCTATCTCGAGATAATCTAGCATTTCGTCGAGTTCTTGCTATATGGGATACACACGAGTGCGGTTTCATCATTGAATACGTTTCGGTCCATCATCTATAGCTGTAAAGTTGGGTCCGAGAGGAGATGTAAACCATGGCAATCAGCAGTAGTAATGGTGACCGACAGCATTCTCAGGCTTCAAGAAAGGGTTTTGCGGAACGAAGGATTCGATTTTTTTCTTGGTGGAAGATTGACACAAGACTCGTTGGAAAATATTTTCTCTCAACTCAGAAGTCGGCCAAATGCACTGCAGATTAAGAACAACCTTAATCTACTCACGGTTTCACAATATCTTAACGATATTGCTGCAACCTCTTACGAATTGGACGAAAGCGATTGGTTACTTGATTTTCCCATACAGCTAGCAACCAAACGCACACAAGAAAAAAATCGAGTGATGTCTGTATTGAATCTCCAAATATTTGCTAAAATGAAGTACCATCTGATGACGAGGAAATGATCGAGGAATGTAATGCATTCTGTAGTAGATCATCTGAACAGAACGTCGTATACTATCTGTCGGGTATGATTATGCGTCAGATATCGTTTCGATCTCAAGTTTGCAATTACTGTATAAAAAGCTGTACTTCAACCACAGAGAACAGACATCCATGATCGAACAAAAATATTTAAAAAACGTGTGTTAACATTTGAATTAATATACGATAAACACTAGCGCCGCCAAACCAACTTATCCCAACTATCCGCCAAATCCATTCCGGAACCAGTTCGAAATACTGAATGGATTCAGTATGGAATCTTGCTCAAAGAAAACAACCTATTCTGACTATCGGTTCATGCATTTGAGCTGGGATTCATACTGGAAGTCCAAACCGGTTCCGGACTAGTTTGACTGGGTAGAGGAATGACCGCTGTCAATTCAGTCGAACTTAGCCACAAAAAAACATGACGACAGTAGCGCACCTGGTTTGGATATCCCAACTACCTTCGAAACCGTTAGAGATTTTTACACAAGTTGAATGCTGTAGATGGACGTCTGTTCTCTGTGCTTCAACTGAGATTCCTATGGATGATGTTATATTTTTTACTAAACTGAAAGATTACACAGGCAATGCATAGACATACGTCAACATAAATACCTTTAATTTTTTATGGAATTGGAGGAAGTGTTAAAAAAAAAGGTATCGACGGTATAAATATTTTTGTTCGATCATGGATGTCTGTGCTCTGTGGTTTGGACACGTTGGTGTGGTGGCGCTAGAATTTTAACCCTAGAACGTTGCACTTGCGTTTTCCATCCTAGAACGTTGCATTGGGGTACAAATGTACACGGAAAAATTAAACAACCCGCAGAATAAGTTCTTTTAACTTAAATTTAGGTAGGGCTGCCACCCCTCCGGGTTTGACCCGGAGACTCTGGTTTTCGGTAGCGATCTCCGGGTCTCCGGGTTTTACATCAATTTCTCCGGGTTTGGTGGGAAGAAGCATAGGTTCAATTTTTTTTGGAATTAATTGATTCTTTACAAAATATTTAAAAAGTCTAAATTAACTTTTACTCTGGTTCAGATTTATTTTTCCCGACTAACCCTTCGTTTCAAGGTGGCAAAGAGTTCACCAAATATTGCTAATTTCTTTCACAAAGCAATGAAAATGAAAAACAAAATTTACTACAAATTAACCTTCCGGAAGTCGCGCTAGTGCACTGAGTGCACGCTGCTCTGAAAATCTAGCGAAATCGTCTTATGGGACCAGCGGCTGATCGTTCGGTAAGACATATGCGCGACTTCCGGAGGGTTAAGGAAAGTAATATTTCGCTATGTGCTACAATTGAAATGTTGCATTCCACTAAGTCGCTCAAAATGGTGTAAAAAAGTTATTTTACTGCAATTTTACCAAATCATTTCACTCTTAGTGGTGCTTATCACCAGCTGCACTAAGGTCTGGCAGATTTTTTCTAATCCAACTGACTAGGTCAACATCAAACGAGTTCTTGCGGTGTTGTTGCTACTCCAGCAGCGATTCTTAACTGGGCTAGGGAGGTGAGTTGCTGCGAAATTAAAATTTGTTGGTGACGAATAACCGACACCACATAGTGTGATGTCGCAGCTCTGCCTCCTTTGCTTTCCTTCTCCTGTTAGTTGTGGAGAAGAGCATTGCTCGTTCGACCTCCACAGTGATAGTAGCTGGTGCTTTTTTATTCTTGGCACTTAGTCGGGGAAGTGAAATACTATACCACACTAAACCGATAAAACCGTTCTCAAACGTCAAAAATTTACAGCTTTACTTTAACGTAGTAATAAAACGCGATTAAAGTGCTCTAAACTGCCTAGCAATCGCTTTGATTCCAATTTCTGTTTCGTTCCACTCAAAATCCACCACCCCCCAGATCAATGAAAATCTCCGGGTCAAAGCCTCTCCAGAGGTGGCAACCCTAAATTTAGGTATTGTCTATCTCGAGATAATCTAGCATTTCGTCGAGTTCTTGCTATATGGGATACACACGAGTGCGGTTTCATCATTGAAGACGTTTCGGTCCATCATCTATAGCTGTAAAGTTGGGTCCGAGAGGAGATGTAAACCATGGCAATCAGCAGTAGTAATGGTGACCGACAGCATTCTCAGGCTTCAAGAAAGGGTTTTGCGGAACGAAGGATTCGATTTTTTTCTTGGTGGAAGATTGACACAAGACTCGTTGGAAAATATTTTCTCTCAACTCAGAAGTCGGCCAAATGCACTGCAGATTAAGAACAACCTTAATCTACTCACGGTTTCACAATATCTTAACGATATTGCTGCAACCTCTTACGAATTGGACGAAAGCGATTGGTTACTTGATTTTCCCATACAGCTAGCAACCAAACGCACACAAGAAAAAAATCGAGTGATGTCTGTATTGAATCTCCAAATATTTGCTAAAATGAAGTACCATCTGATGACGAGGAAATGATCGAGGAATGTAATGCATTCTGTAGTAGATCATCTGAACAGAACGTCGTATACTATCTGTCGGGTATGATTATGCGTCAGATATCGTTTCGATCTCAAGTTTGCAATTACTGTATAAAAAGCTGTACTTCAACCACAGAGAACAGACATCCATGATCGAACAAAAATATTTAAAAAACGTGTGTTAACATTTGAATTAATATACGATAAACACTAGCGCCGCCAAACCAACTTATCCCAACTATCCGCCAAATCCATTCCGGAACCAGTTCGAAATACTGAATGGATTCAGTATGGAATCTTGCTCAAAGAAAACAACCTATTCTGACTATCGGTTCATGCATTTGAGCTGGGATTCATACTGGAAGTCCAAACCGGTTCCGGACTAGTTTGACTGGGTAGAGGAATGACCGCTGTTAATTCAGTCGAACTTAGCCACAAAAAAACATGACGACAGTAGCGCACCTGGTTTGGATATCCCAACTACCTTCGAAACCGTTAGAGATTTTTACACAAGTTGAATGCTGTAGATGGACGTCTGTTCTCTGTGCTTCAACTGAGATTCCTATGGATGATGTTATATTTTTTACTAAACTGAAAGATTACACAGGCAATGCATAGACATACGTCAACATAAATACCTTTAATTTTTTATGGAATTGGAGGAAGTGTTAAAAAAAAGGTATCGACGGTATAAATATTTTTGTTCGATCATGGATGTCTGTGCGCTGTGGTTTGGACACGTTGGTGTGGTGGCGTTAGAATTTTAACCCTAGAACGTTGCACTTGCGTTTTCCATCCTAGAACGTTGCATTGGGGTACAAATGTACACGGAAAAATTAAACAACCCGCAGAATAAGTTCTTTTAACTTAAATTTAGGTAGGGCTGCCACCCCTCCGGGTTTGACCCGGAGACTCTGGTTTTCGGTAGCGATCTCCGGGTCTCCGGGTTTTACATCAATTTCTCCGGGTTTGGTGGGAAGAAGCATAGGTTCAATTTTTTTGGAATTAATTGATTCTTTACAAAATATTTAAAAAGTCTAAATTAACTTTTACTCTGGTTCAGATTTATTTTTCCCGACTAACCCTTCGTTTCAAGGTGGCAAAGAGTTCACCAAATATTGCTAATTTCTTTCACAAAGCAATGAAAATGAAAAACAAAATTTACTACAAATTAACCTTCCGGAAGTCGCGCTAGTGCACTGAGTGCACGCTGCTCTGAAAATCTAGCGAAATCGTCTTATGGGACCAGCGGCTGATCGTTCGGTAAGACATATGCGCGACTTCCGGAGGGTTAAGGAAAGTAATATTTCGCTATGTGCTACAATTGAAATGTTGCATTCCACTAAGTCGCTCAAAATGGGGTAAAAAAGTTATTTTACTGCAATTTTACCAAATCATTTCACTCTTAGTGGTGCTTATCACCAGCTGCACTAAGGTCTGGCAGATTTTTTCTAATCCAACTGACTAGGTCAACATCAAACGAGTTCTTGCGGTGTTGTTGCTACTCCAGCAGCGATTCTTAACTGGGCTAGGGAGGTGAGTTGCTGCGAAATTAAAATTTGTTGGTGACGAATAACCGACACCACATAGTGTGATGTCGCAGCTCTGCCTCCTTTGCTTTCCTTCTCCTGTTAGTTGTGGAGAAGAGCATTGCTCGTTCGACCTCCACAGTGATAGTAGCTGGTGCTTTTTTATTCTTGGCACTTAGTCGGGGAAGTGAAATACTATACCACACTAAACCGATAAAACCGTTCTCAAACGTCAAAAATTTACAGCTTTACTTTAACGTAGTAATAAAACGCGATTAAAGTGCTCTAAACTGCCTAGCAATCGCTTTGATTCCAATTTCTGTTTCGTTCCACTCAAAATCCACCACCCCCCAGATCAATGAAAATCTCCGGGTCAAAGCCTCTCCAGAGGTGGCAACCCTAAATTTAGGTATTGTCTATCTCGAGATAATCTAGCATTTCGTCGAGTTCTTGCTATATGGGATACACACGAGTGCGATCGAATCAAAAACAAACGTCAAAACGTTTTCTCACTCGCACTGATGCAAACTAGATGGGCGCGTAACTCAACGCACGGCCCGGTGGCGCATGGCTGAAAAGTTGCAATGTGGATTTTAGAAAAGATTCGCAATAGTTTTGAGCCTTGCGCCGCTTTCGCACTTATTAGTGTTGTTAAAAACACAGAGAACAGACAATTTGTGTAAAAATCTCTAACGGTTTCGAAGGTAGTTGGGATATCCAAACCAGGTGCGCTACTGTCGTCATGTTTTTTGTGGCTGAGTTCGACTGAATTGACAACGATTATTCCTCTACCAAGTCAAACTAGTCCGGAACCGGATCGAACTTCCAGTACGAATCCCAGTTCAAATGCATGAACCGATAGAGAGGGGTGGGTGTAGCGTAGTTGGTACATCGATTGCCTTGTACGCAGCGCACCTGGGTTCGAGTCCCGACCCCGCACATAAAATTAGAAATTTTTCATAAGAGATTTTTCTAACCCGAAGAGGCGAATGACCTTAAGGTTAAAACCTCTATAATCGAAATAAACAAAACAAAATGTACCGATAGAGTCAGAATCGGTTGTTTTCTTTGAGCAAGATTCCATACTGAATCCATTCAGGATTTCGAACTGGTTCCGGAATGGATTTTACGGATCGTTGGGATAAGTTGGTTTGGCGGCGCTAGCGTTTATCGTATATTAATTCAAATGTTTACACATGTTTTTTAAATATTTTTGTTCGATCATGGATGTCTGTTCTCTGTGTTAAAAACAAAGAGAGAGATTCGACTCAGTCGATGCCTTCCATGGAATAAGGTACTTTTGAGTTGTTTAAGGTATACTCAAGATTAGGTAGATTCAACTTAAATTTAGACATATTTAACTCAAGGTTGAGTATACAAAAACCTGTCAATGAGTTACGATTTTTGCCGTGGTTAAAGGGAAACCACCTTCAATACGGTTTACCTTATTTTACCTTATTCCACGATACCGCGATATTGAGTAAAAAGAGCCTAACTTTTGGTAGTTTTTCGTATCCGTGTACCCCACGCGCTTGATCGCAATTTTCGCAGGTAAAATTGCAAACAAAAGAAATGTATAATACACCATTACCTTCGTTTTACATTTCTTATAAAACAAATGTATAGAATTCGCTCAAACTTTCAAGATTTTTTCCGAGGCCCGGAGGGCCGAGTCTTATATACCAATCGACTCAGCTCGACGATTTGGGACAATGTCTGTGTGTGTGTGTCTGTGTGTGTGTATGTAACGGACAAATTCTCATTCGTGTTTCTCAGCAATGGCTTAACCGATTTGATTCTGATGTTTTGTTTCCAAGATATGAATGTTTGAATGCGCAAAAACGGCGTATTTTTCAGTTTTTTTAAATTATCTGCCGAAATTGACAATATGGGTTAACAATTTATATGTTTTTAGACAGCTTTAACGAATATCTTTCAAACAAGCTATAGATTGTTGAAATCGGACTATTATCAAAAGAGATATTCAACATCAAATGCGGACGAAAGATTTTTATCATTTTCAATTGCCAGAAATATGACCAAAAACATGTAATCTATTATTAACGCCAAAACGGCTTATTTTAGGTCAATAGTATCTTCGGAGAATATAATGGAGGTAATATGCCCTTTCTTTTGGTATTGCGCTTTTGCTGATTAATCCCCCTATGAGAGAGATATTTTCACAAATTTTCTTGGAAGAGATTATATCGAAATGATATCTTCAGCAAATTTGTAGCTTTTACTTTTGCGAATAACTTTACTAAAGACTTTAAATATCTATTTTGAATACTTTAAAGGTTTTGGCTTGTTGTTTGTGGATTACTCTTTGTGGCCTATTTATTGTTCAATATAATCCATTGAAATAAGCTAAACATCCATTGAAATAAGCTAAACATTATTTCGATAAAACGAATTTTATATTTCATTTTACTATCCACAACCGCTAGAAATAATCACCGAACACTTCCAAGTTGTCTGGAAGGAACTTGATAACTTATCAGTACAAAAATGTTCATTTATGCGAACCTTCTGATTGCAATTTTTCTAACTTATAACCATCGGATCGATCTGAAACATATCGGAAAATGAAAAGCGAAATAAATAACTGCAAGCAACGGCGTAGCCAAGAGAAGGTTTTGGGGTTTAACACCACACAACCCCCCCCGCCCCCAACACACCCAAAAAAAATTGGATTGAAGTTGAAAATTTATTGATGCAGACTGATTTAATTCAATATTACAATAACAATTATCTGATCCGTAGATTGATAACCTGTTGTTGTAAACATCATGAGGACTTTTGATAAATTGTCGGAATGGGGTCCTGATATGTAACTGATCTATTGGTCTTGATTTCACAGTTGTCTAATAGCATCAATATCAAATTCCTGCCTGAAAACATTCCAATAGAAAATTTCAGAGTTCTGTAATCAATCATAATCCTCAGATTTATTTTCAAATTGAGCTCGCTTTTGTAGAGATGTACTGTAATAAGGGTCTTTATTTAATAGGAAGCGAAGTTAAAATTGATTTAATGTCTATGAAACATAGAACTGCTCACCAAAAAAAAATGCATAACTTTCAACATTTGCTAAAAATGTTTTTGCCTTTCTCATTCACTCTAAAATTCGTCAATCTAATCCTGACCCGGGGGGCCGAGTGTCATATGCCAATCGACTGAGTTCGTCGAGATCGGAAAATGTCTGTGTGCGTATGTATGTGTGTATGTGGAAAAAATGTGACCTCTGTTAATCAGAGATGGCTGGATCGATTTGCACAAAGTTAGTCTCAAATGAAAGGTACAACCTTCCCATCGGCTGCTATTGAATTTTTTATTGATTGGACTTCCGGTTCCGGAGTTACGAGTTGAAGAGTGCAATTACATAGCAAATTCCCATATAAACTGAAATGAAAAATTTTCAAAATCAAATTTGTATTTTTGATGCCAAATGTCTTTGAAATGCATGAAACATTGAGATGGTTGACAAAAATTGACTTTTTTGGACTTTGGTACATTTTTACCTTTCTCATATAGAAAGGTTATGCAATCACTCTAAAAATCGTCAATCATACCGGCCCGGAGGGAGTATGCAGTGAGGGGTTGCTACTTTAAAATTAAAACTAGTTTAAAATTTCTTAACAAGTTGAAAATTTTCGGCAGGACCTGGACCTCCCGGATCTTTCTCCATGATCTGCCGCTGGTTTAAAGCGATGTTTCAGTATCACATAGTATCTCAAGATCGTGGCTGTCGATCCATTGTATGTATGTGCAAATCGTACTGAACATGTAATATTCATTTCCACCATTGTATTGAACATAACCAGCCATGGAATCGTAGTCTGGACAAATGAGAAAAGCACAATTGCACCACTAGGTGGATTAAAACAGGTTTTTATTTTGGGAATGCATCGAGTTGAAACGAAAAAGTAATATGATTAATAACGAGGATAACACTTTCCGAATGTAGAGAGAAATTTATGAAAAATGACGATTTCCATTCGACTCTAGCAGGTTCTGATCGATTTTGATGACCATTTGATTTTTGTTGTATGGCCAATTATATGTATAGGTCAAATTTTTAAAAACAGCAATTTAAGGTGAAGATAGCATCATTTCGAAACCGCCAATTTCGGAGGTTTAGTATCTTCGATGAGTTTTACAAACATTAAACAGCGCATCATTTGACAAAAAACTACAAAGGGCAGCCCTACGGGGTTGCACGAACTGTAGACGTAGGACTATACTACTTAATGTAAAATATTTATTTTCTTAGTACTTAGTGTGTGGGAAAAAAACACCCGGACCGGTGAAGAAAAATCAAATTTTAGACAATATAATCACATCTCATGTATAGAACAAGCTTTCTAGTTGCTCTCAAACAGATCCTAAAAGTTCAAACACCCATGGATAACCCCAAGTTTGTAGATGTGTTGCGATGCCACAGGATTGTATAATGGTTAATATTACGTCATGAAAATTCAATTCTTCCGTGACAATTTTTTTTGGCCTGCAAAATGCCCTGTGTGTATGCAAAGCTCATGATTTGTTGGGATATTAGTATTGATCGGAAAATGCTTTTCAACGCTGCGCATTGCATACATACAGGACGTTTTGCAGGTCACCAGAAGCTGTTCATTTTACCACCGCCACATGTTCATTTTACCCACTCGCTATAAACATGTCTCATTTTTGGACATGTTTGGAAATCAAGAATCATGTTTGAAAAAATGTGTTTATGACGAAGTATTTTTACCAGATATGTACAACACATGTCTAACAAGAAATATAAGGTGATTGTAATATCTCATTCACTTATTAGTTAGAAAATAATGACTTTGCTTAACGTGTTCATTTTACCGCCACATTACATTCGCCCCACACATTGAACCCAAGCGTACAATGCAAAATGAGTCAACGCTGATGATGATGGGTAGAGCGAAAGAGACAACTAGTACCACCACGACACTATTAGCGCATTTCACCACAATTCCACGCGGTCTTTCCCGATTGAAAGGAACGGTCGCGCTTAGCCCATCTGTCATAATATCGTGATTTTGCATAGCGAAGAGCTGACTGATAACACATTTTGTTCCAAAAAACAGCCCTGCGTTATGCAACATTTTGTGCAGGTTGATTATACCAGTTGCAAGTGGGGCCAAATTCACCAAGTTCCGTAAAATTCCTTTTTAATTGCAGAATTGATAAAATTGCTTAGATGAGCTAAACTAATTAATCAAATCCTGTTTTAAAAACTGTCCTTGCGTTTAAACCAAAATGGGAAGCTTATTACTACCACTACATTACTTAATTTCAAGCGCAAATAGCAAATACATGTGCTAGTTAAACCAAAAATTTACTGGCAACATTACAGCGGCATTTAGGAAGCAGTTGGAGCGGTCGCCTGTTGGACAACACAGGGTAGCGTCCCTCCACAGCCAGTGTAACGGACTTCTAGCTCAGCTACACTGGCTGTAAAGCAGTGATCTGCTTCGCCAGCCGTTCAACAGGGAACTGAGCGTGTCTGGCCAAGTCCGTTCATTAAATAGTCGATGATGACGTCATTCATAGAAGCGTTGCGCGCTAGGTACACCAAAACGTCGTACAGGGCTTGGGAAGCGCTATCTTCTGTGTGTTAATACGCGATATTTTGACAAGGTTGTATATTATTTAATTTTTTAATGCTATGATATGAAAAATCTTTGGGTTTATCTATTGGAATCTATTCTTAGAAGTATTTCGGGGCGATTTGTGCAAAAAATTTGAAAATTTATCGTGAGATGGCTGAATTATATGCGTTTAAAATTGGACCACTTTTCGTTACATACCATTTTTGTAGAATTTGCAGAGTGCACCCCCATATCGAAAACAAAGACGTAGTCCTACGTCAAAAATTTTGACGGTGTATCGTCCAAGAAGTATTTATGGTGAATTTTCTCAGGTTAATATTCATGACTACAATAAAGTCTCAACAAATTCGCTAAAGACACGAACTCTGTTACTATTTTCTGAAAAATTAATTCTGCATAATTTTAAAACTTCAAAAATTACGGT
This sequence comes from Topomyia yanbarensis, assembly GCF_030247195.1. Taxonomy (NCBI): domain Eukaryota; kingdom Metazoa; phylum Arthropoda; class Insecta; order Diptera; family Culicidae; genus Topomyia; species Topomyia yanbarensis. The sequence continues at coordinate 235,117,101 of NC_080671.1, forward strand.
TTCGGAATTATGCCATTTGGACAGTAAGATCGATTTTCACCAAACCCCCACCAATTATAAAATTTGTATTGTAAAACCTATTTTAATCCACCTAGCGGTGCAATTGTGCCTTTCTCAATTATGAATCACGAGAATGTGTGCGTTGTTTATATTCATTAAAAGCTTTTAAATGCATATATTACATTTTATTATTATACATCACATGACAACTATGTACAGGGAAATAAATCATTATTCGAGTTCTAAAATTTTGAAAAAGAAAAAAACAGCCACGGTAATATTGAACTGAAAAAAGGTGCAAAATCGGCAAAGTCGATTTTTATATAAAAAAGATTTTTATAAAAAAAAATAGTGCGTCAAGCGCAAAACTTTCAGGCCAAATACATTAAACTGGCTCGCCGTGTCCGCGGGGAGTGCGTCTGAATTATGCTCCCGCAATAAAACAATAAACGGTTCTTTACAGGACCAATTAATTGTGTTCTAATAAAAGTTAAACTTAAATTTACATTTTATGGTGTATAACAAATAATTTTCAGAAAGCTATACTGCCGTAATACGCATATTTGTCCCATGTTCTATGGGATTCCCTATATACATGGGACAATTATGCGTATAACGGCAGTATATAAGAAATACGATGTGTGGAAAGAAAGAAAGAGATTTTAATTATCCTCTCTCGCTCGTTTTCGTGCACTGCTTTTCCATTCCTTTCTGCTGCTAATACCATCATAACTAAAACGAATGTGCGTGTTCCCCCACCATCCCACGGCCAGTGTTGCCACAATTGCATGTCGCTATTACAATTTGAATTATTTTATTCGTATTCGTTCAAGCACTAGCAAGCAGCCAGTCCACCGGAGGAAAGCAGTTGGCAATGATGACGGTCCGAAAAAGTGCCCCAGCTACTGGGTGCCCATCGCAACCAACTACCGATCAGGAACTGTCGCCATGCCAGTATTTCGCCCCAACTAAAGGGCAACGGAGCAACTAATCCGCTGGCTAACATTCCAGCGTCTGGTTCGTAAGGTTGTGTATTACTTAAAAGTCAAAACTCAGCCGTAATGAAGCCAGTGATGCCTACTTGGTCAGTTTGTTTGAGGATACAAAATAGTGCGCCAAGTTCGTAACTTTCTCGCAAAAGAAATCAAACTGGCTCACAGTGTCCGCTGGGACTGGGCGTAAATTACAATAAAAGCAACGGTTCTTTTCAGGACCAATCAATTGTGTTCTAGTGAGAGTTAAACTGAAACTTTCATTTTAAGATGTGTAACATATTTTCAACAAGCAACATAATACGTTGTGTTGAAAGAAGTAGCTTACACTCGGAACAAATATTTAAATTATCCTCTCACTCGTTTCGTGCACTGCTTTTCCATTCCTTTCTGCTGATATTATCAGTATAACCAAAACGAATGTGAGTGTTCCATCACCATCCCTCTAGTGATCAGTGTTGCTTCAATTGCATGTGTTTAACCTTCAAACTACCAAGCCCTCTTCGATACACCAAAATCGACGTTCAATTGGCCATAACTTTTTTTCTGTTTAATCGATTTTGATGCAGTTTTTTGCCAAAGAACCGGAAATTATTCCAATTTTCGAAAATGCTTTAAAAATTGTATTCGGAGCTACGACCCCGGAGTAAATCCAGATTGCAGTGGGGTACCAACTTTTGGCCATTTTCAGTTTTTCATAAATATTTTCAAAACAACGCTAGAATTCAACATTTTTCGACAAGAATTTGTTAGAAATGACCTTCGTACATAATAATTGCACTTCATATATGAGTAATACGAATTGGCCAGTTGCTGGGAGCGGTTCCCAAAAGTGGCCATTCATGAGCTTACATTGCATATGCTTTATTATAACAGAAACACTAATTTATTTCAACAAATCTTATCAGATCGTCTACTTAGTATAACAAGCAATTAATTCAATACAGGTTTAATATAGATTTGCCACTTTCTGACCAGTTCCGGGAATTCCGGAACACGGTTCCCAGGACGAAATTTATTTTTTCTGTTAATCCTGGCATGCGGCACATCAAAAAACATCAACTCGATGATCTATGAAGAATGCAATCACATTCGAAGGCATTCGGGCACATGGAGACACTTGATGACCAGTTCCGAGAATTCCGGAACACGGTTCCCGTGCCAAAATTTTTTTTAAGATAATCTTGGCATGCGGCACATCAAAAAATATACACTTGATAAACTATGAAGAATGTAATCATATACGAAGGTATCCGGACACATGTAGACACTTGATGACCAGTTCCGGGAATTCCGGAACATGGTTCCCAGGTCAAATTTTATTTTTATGATAATCATAGCATGCGGCACATCAAAAAACATCAACTCAATGAGCTATGAAGAATGCAATCATATACGAAGGCACATGTGGACCATTGATCTCCAATTCCGAGAATTCCGGAACACGGTTCCCGTGCCAAAATTTTTTTTATGATAATCATAGCATGCGGCACATCAAAAAATATCAACTCGATGATCAATGAAGAATGCAATCATATACGAAGGCATCCGTACACATGTGGACAATTTATGACCAGTTCCTGGAATTCCGGAATACGGTTCCCAGGACAAATTTTATTTTTATGATAATCGTGACATGCGGCACATCAAAAAACGTAAACTCGATGAACTATGAAGAATGTAATCATATACGAAGGTATCTGGACACATGTAGACACTTGATGACCAGTTCCGGTAATTCCGGAACATGGTTCCCAGGTCAAATTTTATTTATGATAATCATAGCATGCGGCACATCAAAAAACATCAACTCGATGAGCTATGAAGAATGCAATCATATACGAAGGCATCCGTACATATGTGGACCATTGATGACCCGTTCCGGAAATTCCGGAATACGGTTCCCAGGTCAAATTTTAGTTTTATGATAATCATAGCATGCGGCACAACAAAAACATCAACTCGATGAGCTATGAAGGATGCAATCATATACGAAGGCATCCGTACATATGGGGACAATTGATGACCAGTTTCGGGAATTCCGGAATACGGTTCACAGGACAAATTTTATTTTTATGATAATCGTGGCATGCGGCACATCAAAAAACATCAACTCTATGATCTATGAAGAATGCAATCATGTATGAAGACATCCGTACACATGCGGACCCATGATGTCCGGTTCCGAGAATTCCGGAATACGGTTCCCAGGACGAATTTTGTTTTTTATGATAATTATGGCATGAGGAACAACAAAAAACGTCAAGTCGAAGATCTATGAAGAATGCAATTATATACGGTATCCTGACACATACGGTCACTTGATGGCCAGTTCCGGAAATTCCGAAATACGGCACATCAAAAAACATCAACTCGATGATCTATGAAGAGTACGAAGGCATCGATACAAGCGGACACTTGATGACCGGTTTCAGGAATTCCGGAACACGGTTCCCGGGTCCAATTTTGTTTTCCTAGATGAACATGATAATATATGAAGACATCCGGATACAAGATTCTCAGTTCCGAGAATTCCGGAACACAGTTCACAGGATGACATTTTTTATTCGTTTTTTTGTTTGTTTTTGAGTTGAGGTATGTGATTCATCAAAAAACATCTACTCGATGATCTACGAAGAAAGCAGTCATCCAGACACATACGGACATTTGATGGCCGGTTCCGTGAATTCCGGAACACGCTTTATTTTCCTTTTTTTAAGAAACGATTGCCAATGGTCTGTGAAACCGTAGTACACAAAACAAATACTCTGGACCAGAAAAGCATTTGTTTTGTTGCTCTTAAGCTGTTCGGATTATAGCAAATCGCATGTGAGTGTGTCATCGCTCCAAATTTGGGCTCCTATCACAACATGTCCCGTATAAACTGAATGTCACTTCTGAATACCATGTCTACAAACATGTCTAGTATGAATAAGAAAATCGGAGACAAATAACTTTATTGTGGCGACTTGTGGTTACTTATACTGCGACATTTTACTTATGAGTCTCTCATTTGACTTCCCACAAATTTCAGCATTGATTATGATCGCTGAGAAATATTTTCCTAAAAAGGCAAATCAAATTGGCACTAAAATGGGGTAAAGATGAGGTTGAGAAGCTGGTGATGAACGATAATTTTTTTCACCACACCAACGGGGAAAAATTATCGTTCATCACGCATATGAAGTTTACCATTGTATGGTATTGGTGATGCTTTAGTAGAAGGAGTAGAGGGTAAAGCCGGCGCAAAACAAAATGTCAATAATGTGGGTTGAGAGAGGGGTGTGGTAGTAAAAAAATACTATCCAATTCTATTTTATCTCTTTGTGGTTCGTTGATATTTGCACTCAATCACTGTGTGCGAATTACTGCAAGTACACGAGGATGACTTTTGGACAAGAGAGCGTTAGCTCAAAATCAAAAAATGCGACCGCGCTATTTTGGGTAAAACTTAAAAAAATAAGTTACGTAACGGAGTGTAGTATCAAGGCTTTGCTTTAAATACATTACAGATCTTACAGAAAAATATTTCGGCCAAGGAACCGTGTTCCGGAATCGACGGAACCACAACATCAATAGACCGCATGTGTCCGGATGTCATCATATATGACTGCTTTCCTCGTAAATCATCGAATTGATTTGTTTGGTTATGTTACTCTCCATCAAGTGTCCGTATGTATCCGGATGCCTTCGTATATGATTGAATTCTTCATAGTTCTTCGAGTTGATGTTTTTTGAAGTGCCGCATGCCATGATTATCATAAAAAATATAATTGGTCTTGGGAACCATATCCCGGAATTCCCGGAGCTGGTCATCAAGTGTCCATATGTGTCCGGTTGCCTTCGTATATGATTGCATTCTTCATAGATCAGCGAGTTGATGTTTTTTGATGTGCCGCATGTCACGGTTATCATAAAAATAAAATTCATCCTGGGAACCGTGTACCGGAATTCCCGGAACTCTCCATCAAGTATCCGTATGTGTCCGGTTGCCTTCAATATGATTGCATTTTTCATAGATCTTCGAGTTGATGTTTTTTGATGTGCATCATTCCATGATTATCATAAAAATAAAATTCGTTCTGGGAACCGTGTTCCGGAGTTCCCGAAACTCTCCATCAAGTGTCCGTATGTATCCGCATGCCTTCGTATATGATTGCACTTTTCATACTTTATCGAGTTGATATTTTTTGATGTGCCATTTGCCATCATTATCATAAAAATAAAATTTGACCCGGGAACCGTGTTCTGGAATTCCCGTAACTGGCCATCAATGGTCCACAAGTGTACGGATGCCTTCGTATATGTTGCATTCTTCATTGATCATCGAGTTGATGTATTTTGATGTGCCGCATGCCGCGATTATCATAAAAATAAAATTTGTCCTGGGAACCGTGTTCCGGAATTCCAGGAACTAGTCATAAATTGTCCACATGTGTACGGATGCCTTCGTATATGATTGCATTCTTCATTGATCATCGAGTTGATGTTTTTTGATGTGCCGCATGCTATGATTATCATAAAAATAAAATTTGACCTGGGAACCATGTTCCGTAATTCCCGGAACTGGTCATCAAGTGTCTACATGTGTCCGGATACCTTCGTATATGGTAACATTCTTCATAGTTTATCGAGTTGATGTTTTTTGATGTGCCGCATGCCGCGATTATCATAAAAATAAAATTTGTCCTGGGAACCGTGTTCCGGAATTCCAGGAACTGGTCATAAATTGTCCACATGTGTACGGATGCCTTCGTATATGATTTCATTCTTCATTGATCATCGAGTTAATGTTTTTGATGTGCCGCATGCCACGATTATCATAAAAATAAAATTTGTCCTGGGAACCGTATTCCGGAATTCCCGGAACTGGTCATCAATGGTCCACATGTGTACGGATGCCTTCGTATATGATTGCATTCTTCATTGATCGTCGAGTTGATGTTTTTTGATGCGCCGCATGCCATGATTATCATAAAAAACTACAAGGGGCAGCCCTATGGGGTTGCACGAACTGTAGACGTAGGACTATACTACTTAATGTAAAATATTTATTTTCTTAGTACTTAGTGTGTGGGAAAAAAACACCCGGACCGGTGAAGAAAAATCAAATTTTAGACAATATAATCACATCTCATGTATAGAACAAGCTTTCTAGTTGCTCTCAAACAGATCCTAAAAGTTCAAACACCCATGGATAACCCCAAGTTTGTAGATGTGTTTCGATGCCACAGGATTGTAAAATGGTTAATATTGCGTCATGAAAATTCAATTCTTCCGTGACAATTTTTTTTGGCCTGCAAAATGCCCTGTGTGTATGCAAAGCTCATGATTTGTTGGGATATTAGCATTGATCGGAAAATGCTTTCCAACGCTGCGCATTGCATACATACAGGACATTTTACAGGTCACCAGAAGCTGTTCATTTTACCACCGCCACATGTTACACACTCGCTATAAACATGTCTCATTTTTGGACATGTTTAGAAATCAAGAATCATGTTTGAAAAAATGTGTTTATGACGAAGTATTTTTACCAGATATGTACAAAACATGTCTAACAAGAAACATAAGGTGATTGTAATATCTCATTCACTTATTAGTTTTTTTTTGCCTTCTGTTTATTTGCAACTAGCTCGGTAACCTGTAGGGTGATAATGAGCCGTGTTAGTGATACAATGCTGCTTAACTGTAATATTAGTTATGTTACATTGCGTGATTACTAAGGTGAAATTATTAATGCTAAAAGTGGGAATTTTTTAATTATTTCTTTCCATAAATGAGAAATTATTGGGTTTAATGCTGAAATAATGGTTCGCAAAGAGGAATCTACTCCAAGAGAATCACATATCGTATTGATCAAATGATGAATTGTAGTTAAACCTGATAGGTTGATTTGTTGATCTAGTTGGTCACGTTTAATCACTGGCGATCCTTTTGCATGTAGCTCAGTTTTTTTAGTTACATATGTCGGGTTAGTTGGTGTTTGTTCGTATGATTGTGGAGGATTTTGACTGATAGTGTTTGTCGAAATATTTTCTGGTTCACTGGGTTCCAAAAGATTGCTAATTATCGAATTCCGTATTCTGGTTCTCCTCGATTGATGTTTTTTCTTTGCTTTTTGGTATGCCTCTCTGCATTTTTCGATGTGAACTGTGCAATTTTTTTTCATCTGTGTGACAGTTTCCACAACGAAATCAAGTAGTTTCCGTAACTGTACACTGGTCTTCTGTATGGGTTTCACCACATTCAATGCAGCGAATTCTGTTGAAGCAATATTTCACTGTATGCCTGTATGCTTGCAAGTTGAACACGTCATAGGTTTCTGGAAGAATGGTCGTATCGGGAACAACACATGGTTGAGTTGTAGGAAATCTGGCAACAGTGTTCCGGAGAACGTAACACGAATTTTGGGGGAGGGCACGAACTGTTTGTCTTCGGTAGAATACTGCGCTATCCGACGAGTCTCCAATACAGCTACTGGTGGAAGCTTCGGGTTCTTGAAAACCCCAACACCATGACCGATCACATCAGCGGTGCCGATGTAAGGGTCGGCGATTACTCCATCTGTCTCTATCAAATATATAAGGATGCTTATGCGAAAGGGAGATCGATATAATGATCTTTTTACAAAGTCATTTGCTTCTCTAAGATTGCCCATTGTTATTTTTATTTTCTCGTTGGTCATTTTTCTAATTTCTACAACAGATTTATACTGGCTGTGTAGAGTTGTTGAAACCTGAAGCGCTCTTCGGGTATAATCTAATACGATTAACGGGTGGAGAATCATTTTTCATTTTTGAAAACTGGGTCACTTCATGCATTTCTGCATCTTTTGCACTTTTCGTCATTGTAATAGACAGTTTGATCACTGGTGATGAGACACTAGGTAGAAAGTAACTCTGAGGTTTTAGAGCGAACCAACCACTTCGGCTGTCGGGGATTAACTCTACGCGAGAACTTATCATCAACTTCCCACTTATTAGTTAGAAAATAATGACTTTGCTTAACGTGTTCATTTTACCGCCAGTTCCCCTACATACCAACACATTCGCATACATACCTACCAAACATTGGACCCAAGCGTACAATGCAAAATGAGTCAACGCTGATGATGATGCGTAGAGCGAAAGAGACAACTAGTACCACCACGATACTATTAGCGCATTTCACCAAAATTCCACGCGGCCTTTCCCGATTGAAAGGAACGGTTGCGCTTAGCCCATCTGTCATAATATCGTGATTTTGCATAGCGAAGGGCTGAATGATAACACATTTTGTTCCAAAAAACAGCCCTGCGTTATGCAACACTTTGTGCAGGTTGATTATACCAGTTGCAAGTGGGGCCAAATTCATCAAGCTCCGTGAAATTCCTTTTAAATTACAGAATTGATAAAATTGCTTACATGAGCTAAACTAATTAATCAAATCCTGTTTTAAAAACTGTCCTCGCGTTTAAACCAAAATGGGAAGCTTATTACTACCTCTACATTACTTAATTTCAAGCGCAAATACATGTGCTAGTTAAACCAAAAATTTACTGGCAACATTACAGCGGCATTTAGGAACCCGTTGGAGCGGTCGCCTGTTGGACGACAGGGTAGCGTCCCTCCACAGCCAGTGTAACGGACTTCTAGCTCAGCTACACTGGCTGTAAAAAACACAGCGCATGTGATCTGCTTCGCCAGCCGTTCAACAGGGCACTGAGCGTGGCTGGCCAAGTCCGTTCTTTAAATAGTCGATGATGACGTCATTCATAGAAGCGTTGCGCGCTAGGTATACCAATCTGTCGTACAGGGCTTGGGAAGCGCTATCTTCTGTGTGTTAATGCGCGATATTTTGACAAGGTTGTATATTATTCAATTTTTTAATGCTATGATATCAAAAATCTCTGGGTTTATATATTGGAATCTATTCTTAGAAGTATTTCGGGGCGATTTGCGCAAAAAATTTGAAAATTTATCGTGAGATGGCTGAATTATATGCGTTTAAAATTGGACCACTTTTCGTTACATACCATTTTTGTAGAATTTACAGAGTGCACCCCCATATCGAAAACAAAGACGTAGTCCTACGTCAAAAAATTTGGCACGGGAACCGTGTTCCGGAATTCTCGGAACTGGTCATCAAGTGTCTACATGTGTCCGGATGCCTTCGAATGTGATTGCATTCTTCATAGATCTTCGAGTTGATGTTTTTTGATGTGCCGCATGCCAGGATTATCAGAAAAAATAAATTTCGTGCTGGGAACCGTGTTCCGGAATACCCGGAACTGGTCAGAAAGTGGCAAATCTGTATTAAACCTATATTGAATTAATTGCTTGTTATACTAAGTAGACGATCTGATTAGATTTGGTGAAATAAATTAGTGTTTCTGTTATAATAAAGCATATGCAATGTAAGCTCATGAATGGCCACTTTTGGGAACCGCTCCCAGGAACTGGCCAATTCGTATTACTCATATATGAAGTGCAATTATTATGTACGAAGGTCATTTCTAACAAATTCTTGTCGAAAAATGTGGAATCCTAGCGTTGTTTTGAAAATATTTATGAAAAACTGAAAATGGCCAAAAGTTGGTACCCCACTGCAATCTGGAATTATTCCGGGGTCGTAGCTCCAAATACAATTTTTAAAGCATTTTCGAAAATTGGAATAATTTCCGGTTCTTTGGCAAAAAACTGCATCAAAATCGATTAAACAGAAAAAAAGTTATGGCCAATTGAACGTCGATTTTGGTGTATCGAAGAGGGCTTGGTAGTTTGAAGGTTAAGAGAAACATTGAAGTCGCATGCTTCAATTCGAGCTTTTTGGCAGCCTCCGTCAACTAACTGCATTAAATAATTTTTTTGTGCAGTTCCGTGCTAGTAGCAAACAAAATGGCCCTGCCAGCGTCTGATTCGTGAGATTGTGCAGGATTTCAAAGTCGAGCTAAGCTTATAAAGTTCAGCCGTAATGGTACCCGAAGAAACCAGTCTTGCCGAGGCTACAAAACAGTTCGCCAAGCACGTAACTATCATGCCAAATATATCCAACGATCCAGCGCATCACCATCAACACCAACGCCGAAACCAAAGGTTTTTTTCAGAACCATCATTATTACCATAGAGAATTATTTGAAAATTTCCCATTCAAACGTGATTCTGTTGAATATTATTAGATTTAAATTAACGTCTCGAATTGAAGTCACGACGCTCCGGTTATGTCACAGACATTACCGACCCATCTTTTTTATTGTGACCACGACTAACGGTTTAATATAGACACCCGATTTCAATATTTCGGAAGGAACAGAAGGTCGAGTTTGCAAAGTTTGTAACTTTCATTATACTAAACCAAATTACACAATGTTCGCATCAATGATGCAGAAATATGACCAGGAATCTTCTATTAGATTTGTAAGTATGTATAATTTACATGAATAAAGAAAAATTGATTTTCAGGAATCAATTATTATCTGTTCTGCCAGTACTATGCGACTTCCTCATGCTAACAATTCATTTCATCGTTAGCCATCTCCCTCACCAAGGCCAACAACGCCAACAAAAACGGTCCTTTTCAGGACCACCATCATTTTTGCCTTTCTCATATAGAAAGGTTATGCAATCACTCTAAAAAACGTCAACCTAATCCCGGCCCGGAGGGCCGAGTGTCATATCCCATTCGACTCAGTTCGTCGAGATCGGAAAAAGTCTGTATGTGTGTATGTATGTATGTATGTGTGTGTATGTGTGTGTGTATGTATGTGCGTATGTGTCAAATAATGTCACTCATTTTTCTCAGAAATGGCTGGACCGATTTTCCCAAACTTAGTCTCAAATGAAAGGTGCAACCTTCCCATCGGCTGCTATTGAATTTTGGATCGATCGGAATTTTGGTTCCGGAATTACGGGTTTCAGAGTGCGGCCACACAGAAATTTCTCATATAAACTATAGGAAAAATTAAAAATAGAATTTTTATTTTTGATGTTAAATGTGTTCAAGGTGCATGAAACGTCGAGATTTGATGCAAACTCGAAAAAAAATTTGACGACGATTCACTTTTTTGGATTTTGGCACATTTTTGCCTTTCTCATATAGAAAGGTTATGCAATCACTCTGAAAAACGTCAACCTAATCCCGGCACGGAGGGCCGAGTGTCATATCCCATTCGACTCAGTTCGTCGAGATCGGAAAAAGTCTGTATGTGTGTGTGTATGTATGTATGCGTGTGTGTATGTGTGTGTGTATGTGTGTGTGTGTGTGTATGTGTGTGTGTGTATGTATGTGCGTATGTGTCAAATAATATCACTCATTTTTCTCAGAGATGGCTGGACCGATTTGCCCAAACTTAGTCTCAAATGAAAGGTGCAACCTTCCCATCGGCTGCTATTGAATTTTGGATCGATCGGAATTCTGGTTCTGGAATTACGGGTTTCAGAGTGCGGCCACACAGAAATTTCTTATATAAACTATAGGAAAAATTAAAAATAGAATTTTTATTTTTGATGTTAAATGTGTTCAAGGTGCATGAAACGTCGAGATTTGATGCAAACTCGAAAAAAAATTTGACGACGATTCACTTTTTTGGATTTTGGCACATTTTTGCCTTTCTCATATAGAAAGGTTATGCAATCACTCTGAAAAACGTCAACCTAATCCCGGCACGGAGGGCCGAGTGTCATATCCCATTCGACTCAGTTCGTCGAGATCGGAAAAAGTCTGTATATGTGTGTATGTATGTATGTGTTTTTTTTTTACAATGGAGAAGACCTTTATGTCCTAGCCCAGTACACGTGCTAACGGTAGGGTCCAATCTACCACACGGGGTGCACTGGGGGCGTGTCGGACTCGAATGGTGACCATCCATTAATACCGACTAAACTCCATTGGGCTCCGCCATCATTCCTCCCAGGAACTACCTCTCGGTATTACTTCTGGGGGATGGCTGTACTGAATGTACTCATTCACTCTCACTCACGCGATCATACATCCTGTATGAGGCTTACTTGGGTGCTCTCTAAATCACACTTTGATTCACTCTCAAACACTCCCACATGAGGCTGACTTTTGTGCTCACCTTTTACGTTCCATGCGAGGCTGACTTGTGTGCTCACCTTACTCATTCCTTGCTAGGCTTACTTTTGTGCTCGCCCTACCCATCCATGTGAGGCTGACTTGGGTGCTCACCCTATCACCTGATTCACTCTCAATCGTGCCACTCTATTGTACCTTTGTCACTCCCCCTGGCATCCCATGTGGGACATTTTCCTTAGGCCCCACTTCTGACATACCATGCGAGGCTGACTTTTGTGCTCACCTTTTTCATTCCTTGCTAGGCTGACTTTTGTGCTAGCCTCTACCAACCTGTGAGGCTGACTTTTATGCTCACCCTTAACATGCAATGTGAGACTGACTTGGATGCTCACCCTTTCACTCCTCTGCCACGCCATGAGACATCGATAGCTTAGTTCCAACATACTACGCTACGACCCTCCCGTCTTGGCATGAGGCAGTCCACTTATACGCCTATACACTCACTCTTCTGTCTTGCTTCGGGGTGGCTGGGTTTACCCCTTACGCGGTTGCCATTCGCTGCGCCAACCTACCTCGGCATGAACAGACCATTCACTCTCTTATTTTGCGCTTGGCCTTTTTCGCTCCAACTAACCAATCACTAGTTAGCCGTGCCCGCCGTCTGTTGCTCGGTTCGCCAGATTACCTGTAGCCTACTGGCAATCTGGGTGGTAGCAGCCGAGACTGCGTTCCACTTCTCCACCGTTTGACACATCCGCTGAATAAGGGTATCCGGGGTTGTGTCCCAGCCACAGACGTCAAGCATTGCTCTTCTTTCGACGTCGAACCGATGACATACGAACAGTATGTGTTCGGCAGTTTCATCTACACCTGGGCAGTCCGGGCAGACTGGGACCTCCGCGTGTCCGAACCTGTGGAGGTACTGACGGAAACAGCCATGGCCTGACAGGAATTGTGTCAGGTGGAAGTGAACTTCCCCATGGGGTCTTCCCACCCAGCTCGATATGCTAGGTATCAGCATATCGAGCTGGGTGGGTCCACCTACCTTTCGAGGAGTTGTCCCACTCACGCTGCCATCTGGCGACCGAGGTCACCCTGGTGCGCTCGCGGGCTCCCCTATTTCCACGTAGCTCAAAGCACTCCTCATCTTCCCGAATGACCAGCCCGACTGGCATCATGCTCGCTATCACGCAGGATGCATCGTGTGATACCGTGCGGTAGGCAGATATCACTCTGAGGCACATCACGCGGTAGGTGCTCTCCAGTTTCTGTAGGTAACTGGTTACCCTCAGTGCTCTTGACCATGACGGGCCGCCGTACCTGAGGATAGATACGGCAACGCCTGCCAGTAACCTACGTCTACTGGCGCACACCTTTGAGCTGTTGGACATCATTCTCGATAGTGCCGCAACAGCAGTCGACGCTCTCTTGCACGTATAGTCGACATGGCTGCCGAAGGTCAGCTTGTCGTCTATAATGACTCCGAGAGACTTCAGACTTCGCTGTGAAGTGATCACGACTTCTCCCACATGGATAACTGCATGTTGTGCCGACTTGCGGTTGTTGACGATAACTACCTCCGTCTTATGATGAGCGAGCTCCAGGCCTCTCGCAATCATCCATTCCTCCACCGTGCTAATCGCGTGTTCTGCGGTTAGTTCTACCTCTGGAATTGACTCCCCGTAGACCTCCAAGGTTACGTCGTCGGCAAAGCCGACGATCTTGACCCCAGGAGGGAACTTCAGTCTCAGAACCCCGTCATACATGAGGTTCCATAGCACCGGGCCTAGGATCGAGCCCTGCGGGACTCCGGCGGTAATCGGAACCCTTTTCTGACCGGCATCGGTCTCGTATAGCAGTACGCGGTTTTGGAAGTAACTTTCCAGGATCCGGTACAGACCCACCGGTAGGCTAAGCCGGTGTAACGAGAGCGCGATGGCATCCCAGCTTGCGCTGTTGAATGCGTTCTTCACGTCAAGTGTCACTAACGCACAGTATCGAATACCTCGCCTTTTTCGTTGGATCGCTATCTCGGCAGTATTTATCACTGAGTTGAGAGCGTCCACTGTGGACTTACCCTTCCGAAAGCCAAACTGGTTGCTTGACAGACCGTCCGTACCTTCCGCGTACGGGGTGAGCCTGTTGAGGATGATCCTCTCAAGCAGTTTGCCAGTCGTGTCTATCAGACAGATTGGTCTGTACGCCGATGGGTCGCCTGGCGGCTTCCCGGGCTTCGGCAACAGCACCAGTTTCTGCCTTTTCCATCTATCGGGGAAACGGCACTCGTCAAGGCATCTCTGCATAGCTAGCCTGAACATGTTCGGGTTCGCTATGATCGCTGCCTTGAGAGCGTTGTTCGGAACTCCATCCGGCCCTGGAGCTTTGTTCATTGCTAGTGATTTAGCCACTGCGAGTAGTTCTTCGTTCGTCACTGGAGCCACCATTTCGACCGTGCCCGCACTGTCTCGTAGTGCAGGTGGCCAGGGGCTTGTGGCTCGAGACGGGAAGAGTACTTCGATAATCGTTGCCAACCGGTCCGGAGACCGTTCTGGGGGTGAGGAGCCCCCTTTGGTCTTGGCCATCACAATCCGGTAGGCGTCACCCCACGGATTCGCGTTGGCACTCTCACACAGGTTGTCGAAACACGCTCTCTTGCTGCTTTTAATAGCCTTGTTAAGGGCTAATTTCGCAGCTCGAAACACTTCACGGCGGTTCTCTCTTGCATCCTCGGTGCGAGCTCTTTGCATCCTACGTCTAGCTCTGAGACAGGCTGACCGTAGAGCTGCAATCTCGGCACTCCACCAGTATACCGGGCATCTACCGTTTCTTGGCAGTGTTTTTCTCGGCATAGTGGCGTCGCACGCGCGTGATAGAACAGCTACCAGCGCATCCCCGCTTAGACTGTCGGTGTTGGCCTCCAGTCCCAGGGCCGCGGTGAAAGCTTCGCTGTCGAAGTGATTGGACTTCCACCCGCGTACCTGACAGGGATCTCCCGCCCTCGGATGCTGCACACCATAGTTGATCTTAAAGCGGATTGCTAAATCGCTATGGGTGTAGCCTTCGTCTACCCTCCATTCCATGCCTGGAGCCAGACTCGGGCTGGCAAAGGTCAAATCAATCCACGCCTCCACCCCGTTTCTACGGAATGTACTAGCGGAGCCATCATTAGCTAGCACAGTATCGAGTTTCGCAAACGCTTCCATTAGCGCTTGACCCCTGCTATTTGTACAGCGGCTGCCCCACTCCACTGCCCAAGCGTTGAAGTCTCCCGCTATTACTACCGGTTTCCGGCCCACGAGGTCCGACGAGAGCCTGTCGATCATCTGGTAGAACTGTTCTATTGGCCACCTTGGTGGGGCGTAGCAGCTGCAATAGAACACACCATTGATCTTGGCAATCGCCACACCCTCGGCGGAGGGGTGTATTACCTCTTGAACCGGGAACCTTCCCGTTGTACAGATTGCCACCATTCCAGACCCGTCCGACACCCAATTGCCGTTGCCGTCAGGGATGCTGTACGGGTCCGATAAGAGGGCGACATCTGTCCTCGACTCCGAGACCGACTGCCACAGCAGCTGTTGGGCTGCTGCACAATGGTTAAGATTTAGCTGTGTGACTCTCACGGCTTCTTCTTATTTAACTCGCCGAAGGGACACGAAGGTCCGCCCATAGCATGTTTATGGGCTTGCTTCTTAGCGGTGTAGATAAGGCACTTATATGCCTTAGTGCACCCCCGCTCTTTATGCCCCTCCTCGCCGCATCGACGACATAGCTTGCTCCTGTCTATGCCTTTGCATTCGTAAGCTTTATGGCCGGATTCTAGGCACCGATAGCACCTGTCCACTGAAGGCGGCTGGGGTATACTAATAGGGCATACCGACCAGCCGATCTTCAGCTTCCCTTTCTCGGTTACCTTTTTGGCAACCGCATTCAGTAGCCTGAGGTAGGCTACTTGGGTGCCAGAGGGTCCGTCCCTCAATCGCACAGAGGCCCGCTCGTTTGTGACGCCGCATTGCTCCTTGACGGCTGCGACGACATCTTCTGCGGTCGCGAACTCGTCCAAGTGCTTGCACTGGAGAGTTGTTTCCGCACCTAGCGACCTGATTTGGGCGCCCTCACCAAGGACCTCTTGGGCCAAGGCCTTATATACTGCACTTGATTGTGCGCCTCGCTTCAGCACCAGGAGCATCTCTCCCGTATTGGTGCGTCTTACGCTACGCACATCCTGCCCAAGGGCCGAGAGACTTTCGGCCGCCTTCATCGATTTAAGGACATCGGCGTATTTGTCCTTGTCGGTTTTTAACCACAAGGCTTCGCCTCTGTCCTTGGCCTTCCTCGCAGGCCGCGGTACCGGCTTTTTCTTGGTAACCAGCGTCCAGGGGTTTGAGCCCCCCTGCCCCGGTCGTGTCGGGTTGCTGGTACCATCGCTCTCCACAGCGAGGTCACTCTCGCCCTCGCTTACCTCACCCAGGCGGCGTTTGACCTTGACGGTTGCACGCCGAGTGGTGTCGGTTTTGGCACCCTCTCCTGGCGACTTCCTAGGGCGCTTCGCATTCGATGCCGTCTTGCGATTGCCCTTTCCTTTTCCCTTCGAGGGGAACTCGGTCGCCGCTCCGATCGACGTGGCTGCTCCGTAGAAGGTAAAGGCCACTGTCTGTGAACCTCTATTGACCTTCTCTCTTTCCTCCCTATTGGAGGCCACTGTCTGGGTTTCTCTGTCGGGCCTCTCCCGATATTCCACCCTCTCAACATATGCCTGCTGTTCCTGTCTTGCGACACGAACAGCTTTCCGGAGCTCCAGAAGGCTCAACTTCAACTCCTTGGCTATGTTCTGCTTTGCGCTAGCGAAGTCGATTATAGAATCGAGTTGCTTCGCTACTTTGCGCATCGCAGCTATTGGCCCCTCCGATGCATTGGTAGGGGTATTGCCTACCGCTGCTGGGGGGTCACTGGTGCTTTCGGGTGCAGCACTCATCGCTCCACTACTCTCCCCACGGGGGGGAGACCTCGCCAAACCACCTCTTGCGAAGGGGTTTGGCACCTCCGTCTGTTTGTTTTTATTTTTATTTGCCTCCATGTATAGTCCCACGAGTAGCGCGAGAAATATATGTCCGCCACGCCAGAGCTCCGCATTAGCGTGGTAAGGGACGCTTACTGTGGGGGTTGCCCAGGTACCCCACAGGCTCCGTTAACGATCGAGCATCTTTTTCACCCCCTCGATCACTCATCCCTCGGCACGGGTCGCTTCACGCCTTGGAATTGGGGTTATGCCCTACCTTGCTTTACGTGGTGATCTCGGCCCGGATCATCACAACCATCCTCCTTTACCAGGGCTTTGGACCTGTAGCTCTGGTTCTCAATAGTTCCATGTACGTATGTTATTACAGACATGCTACTATTGGGATCCGTCATTCGCTAGCGGAGTTATGTATGTATGTGTGTGTGTATGTGTGTGTGTGTGTGTGTGTGTGTATGTATGTGCGTATGTGTCAAATAATGTCACTCATTTTTCTCAGAGATGGCTGGACCGATTTGCCCAAACTTAGTCTCAAATGAAAGGTGCAACCTTCCCATCGGCTGCTATTGAATTTTGGATCGATCGGAATTCTTGTTCCGGAATTACGGGTTTCAGAGTGCGGCCACACAGAAATTTCTCATATAAACTATAGGAAAAATTAAAAATAGAATTTTTATTTTTGATGTTGAATGTGTTCAAGGTGCATGAAACGTCGAGATTTGATGCAAACTCGAAAAAAAATTTGACGACGATTCACTTTTTTGGATTTTGGCACATTTTTGCCTTTCTCATATAGAAAGGTTATGCAATCACTCTGAAAAACGTCAACCTAATCCCGAAATTTTTTTTTCGACTCTCATAAGGTTTCTGGATTTTAACAGGGGCGTAGTTGATTGTTTACGGAGAGGGGTTACACCCCCCCCCTCTACTGTTCACTTCCCTCCTTTAAAAATCTCCTTAAATCACCCCTCAGACCACCACCCCATCCAGCCCTCATACCCCTCCCTTTCAACCCCATCATCTTTAAACCACCACTATATCACAAAGCATACCAATTTAAGCTCGGGAGTCGTTCGTTCATGGGACTTTCGCCCTCCTCACATACCCACCCCCGCATGACAAAATGAGTTAGCAAGCAGATAACATTGATCTAATGCTGATTAGGCTAATGGAGTATTATATTTTTTTATTTCAAGTGTTTCACAGTCAACACGTAGCTCATCAAGTTCGTGGCTGGCATGCCATTGTGTATAAGTGCAAAGTGTACTAAGAATGTAATGGACATTTCCACAATTATGTTGAACATAAAAAGCCTCCGTGCCATAGTTTAGAGAAATGAGAAAGGCACAATTGCACCGCTAGGTGGATTAAAACAGGTTTTGTAAAGAATAATTTGAAATATTCCTCGCCCAAATCACCTTTTGTCCGAAAATTCCAATGAGTATCAACATATTTGAAGAACGTGTTCCTTATGTATTCTACATCTCTCCGGTTATGTCGCAGACATTACCCACCCATCTTTTTTAATTGCAAAAGCAGCTGTGTAAGTGAAAGTACGGAATTTATTGAATCAATGATACATAAATTGGTTTGAACAAAATAAAATGTGAAAAAATCGCTGTTTTGACTTATTTCACAAAAAGTACTAAAATTTTGCGAATTTTCAATCCATTTAAAAAAATCAAATGATTCTAAAAGTTGAAAGAATGATCCTGCACATTTATATCACAGAGAACAGACGTCTTCAGCATTCAGCTTGTGTAAAATCTCAAACGGTTCCGAAGGTAGTTGGGATATCCAAACCAGGTGCGCTACTGTCGTCATGTTTTTTTTGTGGCTGAGTTCGACAGAATTGACAGCGGTTATTCCTTTACCTAGTTAAACTAGTCCGGAACCGGTTCGGACTTCCAGCATGAATTCCAGCTCAAATGCATCAACCGATAGAGTCAGAATCGATTGTTTTCTTTGAGCAAGAAGATTCCATACTGAATCCATTCAGGATTTCGAACCGATTCCTGAATGGATTTGACGGATAGTTGGGATAGGTTGGTGTGGCGGCGCTAGTGTTTATCGTATGTTAATTCAAATGTTTACACACGTTTTTTTAAATATTTTTGTTCGATCATCGATGTCTGTTCTCTGTGCTTATATTTTTTTGCCGAAGTCAGCCAAATAAAATGCCGAGAATCAAACAGCCGACTGTTCAGCAATAGTCTCGGTAAATGAAAACTTAGTTTAAATAACTGAAAACTCGGTAATTTGATTTTACTCAGAGCTGTCAAACTTTGCCGAAGGCTCAGTTTAATTTCAACTGATATTTACGGCAAATCTAAAAAGGAAATGTTTACCGCACATTCGGCTATTGATTGTTTTTCTTTAATATCTATTACCGACTTTCGCAATTTAAACAATACCATCGAATACTTTTTATTTTTACTGTTAATTTTTTTTATTAAAAATTCAAAGTAAATTCGAACATGAAAACCAAAATAAAAAAAGAGTAACATTCAAAAGAAATATCTAAATATTCTTGTCATAAATGTTTCTCATAAATCGCTCATTCGTGGTACTCAACTGGTCAATTCCAAAAATGACACTCTTGAAGATTAAAAAAAGTTTATCGCTCGCAATATTGTTGACGTGGAATACATCGAAGCACGAACAATATTTGGAGAAGGCGTCAATTAAATCATCGCCATTGAACTGAGACCACGAGATGAAGCATTCTCCGCCGCTCTCGAGTCTCTTTCCTCCTTTAACGACGAGAACTGGAGTTAGATGGTCTTGCGGAAGATTATCATCAACCTAGTAAATATGTGAAGCGAGTCATATATAAAATATAATGCATCTGATGTAGAATCCTACCCCAATCCATTGGATAATATCGTGAAGCGGATTATCATGCATTAAACTGCCACTTCTCATTCGTTTCGCTCCTCTGGTGGGATTTTTGTTCCGAATAATGGCCATGCAACGAATGAAATCTATAAAAGAAATTACTTAGTATACTAATTTTTAAACATATATTGATATTTACCATCGTTCAACTCTTTAAACAAGTGGTTGTAAACATCTAATATTTTCACCTTCTATTCAATGAACTGCATTACAAAGCTAGTAGTATTGTTCTACATTCGCTGAAAATCATAGAAAATCTGCAAAATAAAAATATATTCACCGTTTTAACAAACTAGAGATTAATTGTGTATCATTTGGCTACGAAAAGAAACAGCTGCCGAAAATTCTTCCGAAAACGATAGGAAATCGTTTTTCTTACGATATTCATTACGGTACTGGAAGGTTGTTTCACACGGCTTACATATACTAGGTTAGCTCGTTAGAGTGTAAACATTTGACGAGTGCGCGTCATAGAAATCGTCGGTGAAAACAATTAGATGAAATTCATTTATTGCTTGCTGCTAACGAATGATCGGCACCTGATGGATCACAAGGAAGCTATGCCGATGTCCAAAACCTTTTCTGGTAACAGGAAATTACGATGAGATATGTTTTCTATGGCATGCAGCCTAAATCCTGATTTTCTCTAATAATCACAAAGATGCACTGATTATCCACTGTGCCTAGAGTAATTATGGCGTAATTTACGTCATGAATCCGTTGCATATTATTTTTTTTTCACCGTAAGAGCTCAAATATTGTCAATTAACATCATTCGAGAAATCCATTTGTTTATCTCAACGATTTCTCTGACGTCACCGACCATTGTCAATTCGCGGAGTAGCAAGCCTCGTTTCTGTGAGCCGTGATATTTGTTGAAATTAATTGAAACTGCCAAAGTTATTCATCAAAGTGTGCTGTTTGTTTATAAACGTTTGTTAACTAACGAACTGACTAACGATCATACGGTAGATAATTCAGAGCAAATGATTTGACCAGTTAAAATAGCTAGGTGGAGAACAAAGTGCGATATTTGCTGTTCCGTATTCAGGTAGGTAAAGCTTAGCAGACAAACAATCATCTACAACCTGCAGACCATCATTGTGCATCTGACTTCTGCAATTTGTACCCAGGAACTATCTGTATCTCTTAATAAATACTTATGTTCAAATCGCGCATCCATGCTGTATCCAATGCAACTTCAAAATAATATGCCGTTGTAGTAACAAGCTAATTCGAATGTATTGAATATAACGCATATACATCCCATTATGTCCCTATGCTTCCCTTCGTATACAGCCTCAACATACCAAATTATAGAACATATCACGAAACTTATCATATGCATCAATCAGAACATTCATATAAACCAAATAAATCCTTCGGCTGACATACTTGTGATCCTAGAAAAAAGACATGCGCTGCCTAGGGATACCCAAACTGTTGAACATAACGTTATTCGCTTTTGCAAGTGGATGATTCGTTGCGCCTAAAACTTTGTCGTTGTGATACACCGTTTTCAGCAAGGAGCTCAATTCACGACACGATATATCGTCAAATTACGAACTTCGTATATGCTACTCGGCGACGCACATCACCTATAGAGGACAACAAGAATGCACAAGAGACTTCTACAGTTCAAGCTGAAAAAGCTTGCTAATAGACGGGGCGCCATAGATATTGTAACCGACATCAGTGTTAAGTAATCTGTAGTAATAATTATATGAAGAATAATATATTCCAACTAGAAAAACATTTTTTCTCTCAAACTATATTTGCGTTCTTTAACAGTTAAATGCTTTAAAAGATGACTAATATTTATCAGTAGTTGCACTTATCTCGGGAGAAATGAGCTCTAAAGAATAGAAGCCGATAACCTCCAGCTCGATTTTAACGTGGTTGGCTGCCGTTTTAAATGTCGATAGACTCATCCACTTTTCGTTTGCTGGATCATCCTGATAAACCCTTAGGAACGTCTCAAAAAGAACCAGCAGCTTACTGTGCTGGTCAAACATGAAACATTGCCTGTCACTTCATGAGCAGGATGTACTTCAGCTTCAATATCTGGTTGCTGGTCTAAATTCACACCACAATTGAATTCACAGAATTTCCTCATAATAGGTTTTTCCGTCATGATTGGATTAAAACAATAAAAACTGAAATCAGTAACGAAACTAAGAATTGTGTCTACTTCCGGGATTGAGCGGGAGTTTATCGAGGTCTTCTGCATAGTGGTCAGATTGTGTTCCTTCTCGGTGGCTACACACTTGTGCGTCTTCTTTTTCCAGAGGATCGAGAATATAAAATAGATCCCTGAGGTACACCAGCAATTTTATGTTCTGTTGCCCATTGGCGGAAAACTTGTCGGTCTCCAGTAGCTAATAATTTGTAGCCGACATAATCGTTTATTGGCACAACACCGTTTCTACAAACCGTCTGCCAATGTAAAACAAACTTTTATTGATTTGGGATGAGAGAGAGCATCAACATTTCCACTGCAAATTGCTGCAACCATTTTAAAACATGGAATTTAGAAATTTCTACAGATCTCGGATTATTTTTCACAAGTTTACCTCTGGTCTCTGATGATTCTCATAAACTTTCACAGAGCGCATACAGACCGCAAACATTCAGACACAATCGTAAGATTATAGGTCTATCCGCACTAGACCGATCCGATCCGACCAGACTTTTTCATCTTCGGATTCGCTCGGGTTGTTGATGTGATGGTGTTGGTAGCATGTCGGGCATCCGACGCAAAAAAGAATCGTTGCCAACGATATTCCTCGAAAAGACTCTCCGACTTTTTTCTGCTTCTCCACCGACTCGAACACAGAGAGAGAGAGAGAGAGAGAGAGAGAACGCGTGAGAGAACCAAAGCAGGTAAAATGATTCCTCTGTTGTTGTGGGACTGCTTGTCGTCCACCTAGAAGGGAAAAATATTTCGTCAATCACTTTAGCTTCTACCCATGCTTGAACGGCTTTTTTTACAATGGAGAATACATTTATGTACTAGCCCAGTACACGTGCTATTAGTAGGTGCCAAGCTACCACACGGGGTGTACTGGGGGCGAGTCGGGCTCGAATGGTGACGCTGCCATTAATACCGACTAAACTCCATTGGGCTCCGCCATCGATCCCCCAGGGACTACCTTTCGGTATTACTTCTGGGGGATGGCTGTACTTGATGTACTCATTCACTCTCGCTCACGCGTTCATACGTCCTGTATGAGGCTTACTTGGGTGCTCTCTCTATCGCACCTTGATTCACTCTCTAACACTTCACATGAGACTGACTTTTGTGCTCACCTTTTTCGTTCCTTGCGAGGCTGACTTGTGTGCTCACCTTTTTCATTCCTTGCTAGGCTTACTTTTGTGCTCGCCTCTAACATACCATGTGAGGCTGACTTGGATGCTCACCCTATCACCTGGTTCACTCTCGATCGGACCACTCTATTATACGCCTGTCGCTCCCCCTGATATCCCATGTGGGACATTTTTCGTAGGTCCCACTTCTGACATACCATGCGAGGCTTACTTGGGTGCTCACCGTTTTCATACCTTGTGAGGCTGACTTTTGTGCTCACCTCTACCATACCATGTGGGGCTGACTTTTGTGCTCACCCTTAACATACCGTGTGAGACTGACTTGGATGCTCATCCTTTCACTCCTCTGCCACGCCACGAGGCACGGATAGCTAAGTCCCAACATACTACGCTACGACCCTCCCATCTTGGCATGAGGCAGTCCACATATACGACTATACATTCGCTCTTCTGCCTTGCTTCAGGGTGGCTGGGTTCACCCCTTACGCGGTTGCCAGTCGCTGCGCCAAACCTGCCTCAGCATGAACAGTCCATTCACTCACTTTTCTGCACTCGGCCTTTTTTCGCTCCAACTAACCAATCACTAGTTAGTCGCGCCCGTCGTCTGTTGCTCGGTGCGCCAAATTACCTGTAGCCTACAGGCAATCTGGGTGGTTGCAGTCGAGACTGCGTTCCACTTCTCCACCGCTTGACACATCCGCTGAATAAGGGTATCAGTGGTTATGTCCCAGCCACAGACCTCAAGCATTGCTCTTCTTTCGACGTCGAAACGAGGACATACGAACAGTATGTGTTCGGCAGTTTCGTCTACACCTGGGGACAGATGCGCGTCTGAGAGCATCAAAGCGGACAGATTGGTTCTCTAGCCTTTAGACAATTACTCGCAATAGGTTGAGGTAGAAGAATGATTCCACTTTCAGTGTTGAATGAACTCGTTGAGACGAAAGTATACAACTAGTGAGTGCATTTTGGTCATAATGGATGACGAACTATTAATTGAAGAAGAGAAAAAGCACCCAGAGCTTTATAATCTGACCAACAAACATTACATGAATTCAAAGCGAAAAAATGAAATTTGGCAAAAAATTGGAAACATTTTAAATGCTGATGGTAAGTCGGGTAACGTAAGATATGAGTGCTAGGATAACCAACGTGAATTAGAGCACTTCGTATTGTGGACTTTCTTTTCTTTCTTAATAGCTGTTTGTTAAGCAAGTTAGATTAACAAAAAAAATGAAAATATGGCAGATCAAATGAGGGTTTTATTCCCATTTTTGTTAAATTGCATTGCAAATCAATGGAAATTAATATATTGCAATGTTTGTTCAGGTTTATTGTAGAATGAAATGTATAACACGATCGTTCTTAGGGATCATCCAAAAATGACGTAGCATGATATGGGGGAGGGGGGAGTTTTGTATTTTGTGATGATGTGTGACGACAGGGGGGGTAGGGGGTCATGTCATGCTACGTAGCTTTTTTAAAGGGGAATAGAATAGAATTTTTAAAAAATTTACGGGGAAAAGGGGGGGCAGAGTTACCGTCAAGCTACGTAATTACCCGGGGGGGGGGGGGCATTTAGAGGTTTGTGACGAAATGCTACGATGGGGGAGGGGGGTTTTAAAAATCACTCAAAAAATGCTACGTCATTTATGGATCATCCCTTATAGAGCATTTTCGTAACAATGTAGTCGTTAAGCAAGCGATACTAACTATAAACATATTTTCTGTAATATATTCGACACATTCAGTGCATCCAAAATATATCTTTGACACTATAAATTCGCGCGGAATAGCTCAAAACGAGAAAATTTGCATAAGAAACAGACGAATACATATTTTTCTGCGTAAATGTCGCTTCATCTAGGGGCCTAAAATTGGTTCAATTTTGAATAATACTTTTAAACTAAAAACAATTCAATATTTTATACCAATCCGATATAAAATAAACATAGATGAAATTTTTGGCCATGCAAATAATATTTGTGAGAACCGCATTATTTTGCAATTAACTCTGAAGCAATGCATGTTTTCATTGAACAATTTTGCGCGACTGCCGGATAGTCAAAAATTCAAAAATTTGGAAAATCAAATTAAAATTAAATTTTCAAAATTTTGGAACTTCAAAAATTTTAAAATAAAATTTTAAAATATTGTTATTTAAATTTTTTAAATATTTAAGCATTCAAAATATTAAAATTCAAGATTAAAATGTAAAAATTGAAATATTCAAAAATTTAATAATTTAAAAATTTAAGTATGCAAAAATGTAAAAATTTTGGCATTCTGAAATTTTAAAATTTAACTATATTAAAATCAAAAAATTCATGAATTTGAAAATTTGTGGATGTAAAAATTTTAAGATGTAAGAATTTTTCTTTTGGAAATTTATGTGAAGCGAATTGATCAAAACTTTCGTACATTATACTGTAGGTATCATTTCAATAACATTCTGTAATGTTTCTATGAAAATATATCGACAAGCGGTGACAAAACTTTTTGTAGAATGTCTCTGGAAAAAACAGGATTTGCGGTGTTACCTGCCATTCAAAAACAACTTAATCGATTTTTTTTCAAACTTTGCATCCACATTCTATGTATAAAATGCCAAACCCCTACGAAGAGCTTTCGAGATAATATTTCAATTAGAGGGTTCTTACTCATAACATGGCGGAATTTTTCGTGGAAAATTTTAATATTTCAAATGAGTAAAAAAATCCCTTTATTGAAGAATTATCTCAAAAACTCAACGTAGGAGCTAAGCATTTTTTACATAGAATGTGTATGCAAAGTCTGAAATAAATCGATTAAGTAGTTTTTGAATGGCAGGTTTTTTGAATCATGTTTTTAAAGAGAAGATTTCAAAACTATATCTTGCTTTGTTACTTGTTATAATTTTTTGTTATTTTAACTACTAATGAGACCTTATTTGTAAAACAATATGTAACGAAAATTGCATTGTCTTATAATCTTGTTATTTCATTCTGATCGGGTTTACAAAAAGTTTTATCTCTGAGCAATGCTTCAAAATTTCAAAATCAGTTACCTATTTCTGCTTGCATTTACCGAAACCAACATTCAGATTCACCGCCTCCTTCATTCATTAACTTTCTGACTGACTGAAATTTCATGCAGAATCGAATGCTTGAGTGTAGAAGAAATATAAATTCCTTCATCAACCAAAACATTCATTTATTATTATGTGGACGGTTTGAAGGCAGGAGTTGGCATCTTCTACATTTTCGAGCATAAGTTAACTGCGTAATCTATATCTGGTGCACTTTTGCTCAATAATCCTTCTCAGAGCAGGCAAAGAATCAAAATTCAGTTTGCTTCTGAAACCAAACATATCCGAACTTGAATGCGATGTGTCGGGAGAACAAATAACGAGGGAAACGAACTAAACATTTCATTCGTCACGCTGGGCATGAATTGAATTTTGTTTTCTTTCAAGTTCACGCAGGGATGTCAATTTTTTAAGCTCTGTCGCTGAGTCGCTTGTCGATATTTTTACATAGAAAAATTACAGAATGTTATTGAAATGATACAGTCAAATGTACAAAAGCTTTGATCAATTAGCTTTACCAAAAATTTAAAAAAAAAGTCACAAAAAAGTTTTTTTTGCGGTGAAACACTTACCACTTCCTATTTTAAAATGGAAAAATTTAAGTGTTTAAAGATTATAAAAAATAGGAATGTGAAAATGTCCGCAACTAAGAGTTTAAAAATTTTCACATCTAACAATTAAAAAAAATAAAATTTAGGGAGAATTTAAATTTAGAAATCTAAGACTGTCAAAATTGAATAATAATAATATAATATAATTGAAAAATTCAAGGATTAAAAAATTCAAAGCATCAAAAATTTTAAAATTTATTGATTTTAGAAGTTTTAAAATTCAATAATTTAAAAAATATCAGAGCTTAAAAAAATTAAAATCTAAAAAGAATTGGAAAATTTTAAAATTTTGAAGCCATAATATTTAAGAACCAACAATTTAAAGATTAAAATAATCTGAGATTCAAAGATCTTAAAATTTAACAATCTAAATATTTCAAAATTTAATGACCTAATAATTTTAAAATTCTAACAGTTCACAGTTTTGAAATTTAGACATTTACATATTTAAAAATTGATAAATTAATAAAATTAAGAATTTGAAAATTTTAATTGAATTCAATAATATAAACGTTTAAAAATTAAATAATTTGAAAATGAAAATTTAGAAATCTACGAGTTTAAAATTTTGAAAGTCAAGCTGAATACTATTTTTTTACATTTGTGAAAATTTTGGGATTTAAAAATCAAAAGATTTAAAAAATTTACAATTTAGGTGTTTAAAATTTTTGAAATTTACTTATTCAAAAAAATAAAAATTTAAGAACATAAGGATTGAAAAATTTGCAAATTTAAGGATTTAGAAATTTCAAAGTTTAGCATTTTTTTATTTGGGACCTTTTAAGCTTGTGTTCGTATGAAAAAATTCAAATTTACAGGTTATATATTTTACATTGCTTGGTTATCTCCTATTCTTAGTTGTTTCAAATGCTGTTGTATATGTAGTGAAATATTTCTCAGGAAACTCAAAACTTGATTTGCCCTATTCATCATCGCATAATACTTCTCTAATATTGGCGGGTATATCGGCGGCTCTTCTCTAGTCTAGTGCTGAACAGCCTTGGATAATTTGTTTTATTGATATTATAGCATTGCACCAACTGCATTTTGGTGCTTCCTTTTTCCAGGAGATAGCTGTGGGTCAGTTGTGAATGAATTCTTTTGAAACATTAAAATTTTAAAGCTTTGAAATTTGAATATATACAAATCTTAAAATTTTTAAAAGTATCTAAGGATTTAAAAATTTAAAAATACGTTAAAATTTTGAGATTTCGGAATCTAAAATTTTTAAATTGCAAAATCTAATCACCTAAAAATTTAAAGATAGAAGAATAAAAAAAATAAGAAGTGATAATTTAACAATAACTTGTTTTTTGAATTTCCTAAGCAAAAAAAAATTAAAATTTTTGAGGATTCGAAATTTATTCGTTTAAAAATCTAAGAATTTAAAAATTTTAAAAACAAAATATTTATAAAATTGAACTCCACGAAGCTGAAAAAATTGAAATACTTTAATGTCGCATAATTTAAAAATCCAGCTTATAATCTAGATATTCAAAAAGAGATGCAATACATATGTAATTACTTAAAACATTTATGATTTGAGCATCTAAAAGCTGAACAATTCAAAGCATTTGAAAATACTAAAAAACAAAAATTTTAAAATTCAGTCATCTCAAAATTTAGAAATTTTAAATTAAACGGTTTATAAAATTTTGAATTTTAGGAATTTGGAGATTCAAAAACTTAGAAATTTAATTATGAGAAAAATCAATAGTATAAAAATTTGCAAGACAATTATTTATTTAATAATTTTATTTAAATTATTTAAAATTTAAGAATTTTAATATTTAAGGATCTTAAACTTTAAAAAAATTATAATTCTCATTTAAAATTTGTTAAAATTGAAAAAAAAACATTAAATTCAAGAATAAATATTTTAAAAATTTTATGGTTGAAAAGCTTTGAAATAAAACAATTTAAAAAGTATAAATTAGAAAAAATTGGAAAATCAAAAATTCAAAAATTAATTCGTCTAAAATTTAAAAATTAGGATTTTTTTATTCCATGACTTAAAAATTTAAACACCTAATCATACAAGAATTCAAACACTTGAAAGTTTAAAAATTAAAATAAATCAGCAATTTAAGAATTTTAAAGAGTAAATATTTAAAAATACCAGTAACTGAAAATACTAAATATCACTACAAAAAATAGGAAACAAATGGAAACTTTCTTGTCATAAAATTTAAAATTTTTAGAATTCAATAATTTATTTATTTTTTATTCATTTCGTTTATTTGATAGGCACAAATGCATTAGCTTGGCGGTGTTGAATTCTTTTGTTTTTACATTTTGGATATTTTAAAACTAGGAGGTTACAATTTTGAAATCTTTTTTTAAAAAAAGAGACAAATTTTACAGCTATCTTAAGACTAGAAATAAGATTCTATATACAAGAGAGGGGACAAAATATTTTTTTTATGAAAATATTTAAAACAAGGAATTCAATAGTAATAGTTTTTTAGGAAATATTTACAGTTATCTTAAAACTAACAATATAGGTTGATACACAAAAGGGGGAACAAATATTTGTGAAAAATTTCACAGGTGTTTTAAAACTAGGGATACAATTCTATTTACAAGATGGGGGACAATATTTTTAACAAAGAGGAAAAGTTACAACTATCTTAAAACTAGGAACACGGAATACAAATTTAAACTTTTTTACCGGAGACTTATGCTTGGTCAAAATAAATTCAATAATTTAAAAATTTAAGAAATCAAAAATTAAAAAACTTAAAAGTTCAAATTAAAAAAAAATCAAAATTTGATGAATTAATAAACTAAAGAGTCTTAAACTTTAATATTTTGAAATTCATAAATTCAAAAAAATTCAAAATTTAGGAATTTAAAATTATTATATTTTAAGAATTTAATACAGCGCAAATTCGTTAGTTTGGGGATCGTTAGATGGGGTGTTCGTTAGTTGGGTGCTCGCTTATTGGGTCGTGCGCCAATTAAAAGGCAACTGGATGTCAAAATCTTATGTCAAATTTAATTCTACCATTAAGCAGACAATAGGCAAAAATTGCGTTATTCCACGTCATATTTTCAACCAAAATTTTGATTCCTTCCAAAAAATTTTCTTGCGTTCTTTAGCTAAAAATACATGACTAGTATTTTTTGTTTTGGCTGAAAATGATATTTTTTTTCAAGTTATTAGTTTTTGAACCTTTGAAGTTAAATAAATTTTTCAATCATTGATAACTCGGAAACGATTCGATATATGGAAAAAATATTAAATAAAAAAGTTGCGTTTTTAAATGAGCTTACCGAAAAAATTTTACAATTTTTTTTTGTTATATAACTTATGAAATTTGTAATATTTGAAACAAATTGAAGTTTTTTAAAATTGGACCAACCTTTTATACTTTTTATTTTCTTTGAATCGGGTAAAAAAAATTGTGTTAAAATTTGGGAATGGATATCAAAATACTTTGCGAGATATTACAATTATAAACTTAAAACAAGGCAATTTTACACTAAACGCTCAGTGATAGGCCTGTTATTATAGAAATATCTTGTAAAATACTTCGAGCTCCATTCTCAAATTTTCACGCAATCTTCTTGATATAATTATAAATTATTTGAAAAAGCTAAACAAATTTTTTGGCACAGCCCTAAAAAAATTATTTGCTTCTAACATTTGCAGACATGACAAAAACAAATATTTAAAAATAAAAATCCGGCGAGGTCATGCGAAAATGCAACCTTTATTATTTAATGTTTTTTTCCACCAATCAAATAGTTTCTAAGTAATCAGGGATTGGAAAATGTTCAATTTTATTAAATTTAATGATATCTATCTATCTATATATATATATATATGTATATATATATATATATATATATATATATATATATATATATATATATATATATATATATATATATATATATATATATATATATATATATATATATATATATATATATATATATATATATATATATATATATATATATATATATATATATATATATATATATATATATATATATATATATATATCTTATATCTATATATATAAAAGTCAAAGTTTGTATGTATATGATTTATAGACTCCCAAACGGCTTAACCGATTTCCGTAAAAATTTGCACACAGTAGGTATTTGGTATGTGGCGTGTTTGTGTGCTATTAGTTGGAGATTATCTGCCCGCCAGATGGCGCTTCGGAACAAATTGTGTTTTCCTCATTTTTCATTGAAAGTCGCAGCAACGCGCGATGGGTATTAGCTAGTATTTAGGTCCAAAACTCATAACTTGAAAAACATATCAAATTCAGACAAAGCTTAAAATTCGTGTCAATAATTTTTAGCTAAGGAATGCAAAAAAAATGGAGGGAACTATACTTGTAGTTTTAAATCTGACGGGGAATGACTCGCATTCTGGTAATTTAAGACTTTTTTGGTGGTATCCAAGTGTTAGAAGCTATTTTTTCGAAAGTCGCCCTGAAAACAATTTTTTGATAACTTAAGTATATTAAGAAGATTGTGTGCAAATTTTAGAATGGAACTCGAAGTATTTTACGAGATATTCCTATAAGAACAGGCTTATCACTGGGCGTTTAGTGTAAAATTGTTTTGTTTTAAGTTTATAATTGTAATATCTCGCAAAGTATTTTGATATCCACTCCTAAATTTTTACACAAACTTTTTAACATGATTCTTAATATTCAAATTATCAAACATTAAGTAAAATAATTGGCCCAACTTTGAAAAAATTTAATTTGTTTAAAATAATTGTAAATTTCAAAAGTTATATAAAAAAAATATTTTTTTGCGAACTTTTAAGCACACAAAAATTCAAAAATGTAAATATTTAAAAAATTCATGATAGAAAAATTCACAAATTTGAGAATTCAGAAATTTTTAAAAATTTAAGAAATTAAAAAATAAATGATTTAAAAAAATGAAAATTCAATGATTTTTAAATTTAAGCAATTTGAACAATATACAATTAATAATTCAGATATTTAAAAATTTAACTTTTATGAATTTAAATATTTGACGATTTAAGAATTTAGGAATCAAAGAATTTTGAAAACTTTAAATATTGAGAAGCCTGAAAATCTCAGCATTTTGAAATTTTATACTTTAACATTTTAACGACATTCAATTAGCTAGAGATTACTGGGTAGGGGAAATTATAAAAATTTAGAGCCATAGTACTCAAGTGAGAGCAAGGATGTGAAGTATACAGATCCGAAAACTAGAAGTGGCAAGATTATTAGAACAGGCCCAATACTTTACGGGCTTAACTTTTGCCCTCTGTAAAGACAGACTTGTCCCTCTTTACCGTGAGAACCGACTAACTTAACTTAAAAAATTAGGTTAAGAATTTAGAGGTTAAAACATTTTAAAACTATTGAATTCAAAATTTTTATATATATATTAAAATTCGAGAATTTCAAAAATTTTAATACATGAAAAATTTAAAATGTATCTATTTAAAGATTTGGATGCTTAAAAATTCAAAAATTTAATATTGGTATGTTAAAATACAAAAATTTGAAAATGCAAAAAATTTTAAACGATAATTTGAAATTGAAATAAATTTGAAAAAAACTTTAAAAGTTTTTGAGTCCTGAATTTTCCTAATTTCAGGAAGATCGTGCAAAACGAGATGGAACAATATCCGCGATGTTTTTAGACGATCGTCAAAAAATGAAGCAACCCGCAGCGGTTAAGGGGCCAAATACACAAAGCGGTACAAATATATTCGCCGACTCGAGTTTCTTAAACCGTCCTTAGAGGAGCGGAACACTATATGTAGCGTCAATCCAGAACCCACCCTACTTGAGCTTGAATCGACAGGGTCGAGTTCCATTGAGGATGCGTTGCCAGCAAAGACAACGCCGCCGAAACGAAGAAAACGCGATGCACAGTTTTCAGAGAGACATAGAACCAGAGTTTCCAAACCATCAGAAATTCTGATGGACTACATTGTCAATAAAAAAGAAGCGCATCATATAGATGCATTCTTGGCGGAATGCGCTGTTTCACTAAAAACTATTCATCCTCTTCTCCAAATTAAAGCAAAGGCGGAGATATTTAAGTAGTAAATAAATACGAAATATTAAATATTGAGGAAATGGATAACAAAAGAAATGTTGATGATTCTATAGAGCATAACAGTAGCAACTTAAACAATGATCTGGAGCCCTTGGACAGCACAACAACAATTCATAGCACCAATAGTAACATCAACACCAACATGAACAGGGAAGATAACAATAACACGAACATCGCACTGGACAACATCAACATTTTCAGCCACAGCAACAACAACAATAGCACTAATAGAAACTACTCCAGCATTTCCAGCGACAGCACAACAACAATTCTTCGCACCAACAGAGACATCAACACCAACATCAACAGAGAAGATAGCAACAACACCAACATCCTCGTACACAACATCAACATATTCAGTCACAGCAACAACAACAATAGCACTAACTACTCCGACATTTCCAGCGACAGCACAACAACAATTCATAGCATCAACAGTGACATAAATAACATCGACAACAACAACAGAAACATCAACAGCGATAACAATGGAGCCGATCACATGAACACTAACATCCAGAACAACTACGAGAATGACATTGACATTAACATTAATAGTAACACCAACGGCAGCAACATCAACAATAGTAACATCAACAGTACCACCAACAACATCTGGTTTCCGCACACTAACGAACAAGTCACTAATTTTAACTATGATCATTTGATATATGGTAGTTCTTTGAGCACGTTCCTCTCAACATTTACAACCAGCCCATAAATCATCATTTTTTGGAAAAAACACTATATTTGTATTTTATTCACATGGGACCCATTTTCAGCTCTCAAGAACTTTATTGTTAGGCTCCCCAGAGATCATAGCAGTTTGATCATTATACATGAATTTTTTTATAGTTCAAGCTTATATTTGAATGATTAAATTTTTAAATTTAAATATTCAATTTTTTAAATTTTTGAATCATTGGATTTTCAAATTTTTAGATCGTTAAATTACTAAATTTTTAAATTTCTCTATTTTTAAATATTCTCTATTTTTAAATATTCAAATCTTAAAATCTTAATTTTTCATAAGTTAAAATTTTTGATTTCTTAAATTTTTAAATGTCTAAGCATTTAAATTTTAAATTGATGACATTTTACATTTCTTATAACAGAAATGTATAGAATTCGCTCAAACTTTCAAGATTTTTTCCGAGGCCCGGAGGGCCGAGTCTTATATACCAATCGACTAGCTCGACGATTTGGGACAATGTCTGTGTGTGTGTGTGTGTGTGTGTGTGTGTGTGTGTGTGTGCGTGTGTCTGTGTGTGTCTGTGTGTGTATGTAACGGACAAATTCTCATTCGTGTTTCTCAGCAATGGCTGAACCGATCTTATCCAAACCAATTTTAAATGAAAGAACGCTATTAATTTGTTTTTGATTCTGATGTTTAGTTTCCAAGATATGAATGCTTGAATGCGTAAAAATGGCGTTTTTTGCAGTTTTTTAAAATTATCTGCCGAAAATGACAATATCAATTAACAATTTATAGACAGCTTTAACAAATACCTTTCGAACAAGCTATAGATTGTTGAAATCGGACTATTATCAAAAGAGATATAAAACATTAAATGCGGACGAAAGATTTTTATCATTTTCAATTGCCAGAAATATGACCAAAAACATGTAATCTATTATTAACGCCAAAACGGCTTATTTTAGGTCAATAGTATCTTCGGAGAATTTAATGGAGGCAATATGCTCTTTCTTTTGGTAATGATCTTTTGCTGATTAATCCCCCTATGAGTGAGATATTTTCACAAATTTTCTTGGAAGTGATTATATCGAAAAGATGTCTTCAGCAAATTTTTAGTTCTTACTTTTTCGAATAACTTTACTGAAGACTTCAAAAATCTATTTTGACTACTTTAAAAGTTATGGCTTGTTGTTTGTGGGTTACTCTTTGTCGCCTATTTATTGTTCAATATAGTAATAATCCATATAAATAAGCCAAACATTATGTCGATAAAACGAATTTTGTATTTCATTTTTCTCTCTACAACCGCTAGAAATAATCACCGAACACTTCCAAGTTGTCTAGAAGGAACTTGATAACTTATCAGTGCAAAAATGTTCATTTGTACGAACTATTTGACTGCAATTTTTCTAACTTATAACCATCGGATCGATCTGAAACATATCGGAAAATGAAAGCGAAGTAAATAACTCCAAGCAACGGCATTGCCAAGAGAAGGTTTTGGGGTTTAACGCCATACAATCGCCGTCCACCACACAAAAAAAATTGGATTGAAGTTGAAAATTTATTGATGCTGACTGATTTTATTCAATATTACAATACTAATTATCTGATCCGTACATTGATAACCTGTTGTTGTGAACATCATGAGAACTTTTGATAAATTGTCGGAATGGGGTCCTGATATGTAACTGATCTATTGGTCTTGATTTCACAGCTTTCTAATAGCATGAATATCAAATTCCTGCCTGAAAACATTCCAATAGAAAATTCCAGAGTTCTGTAATCAATCATAATCCTCAGATTTATTTTCAAATTGAGCTCGTTTTTGTAGAGATGTACTGTAATAAGGGTCTTTATTTAATAGGAAGCGAAGTTAAAATTGATTTAATGTCTATGAAACATAGAACTGCTCACCAAAAAAAATGCATAACTTTCAACATTTGCTAAAAATGTTTTTGTCTTTCTCATTCACTCTAAAATTCGTCAATCTAATCCCGACCGGGAGGGCCGAGTGTCATATGCCAATCGACTCAGTTCGTCGAGATCGGAAAATGTCTGTGTATGTGTGTATGTGTGTATGTGGAAAAAAATGTGACCTCTGTTAATCATAGATGGCTGCACCGATTTGCACAAAGTTAGTCTCAAATGAAAGGTACAACCTTCCCATCGGCTGCAATTGAATTTTTTATTGATTGGACTTCCGGTTCCGGAGTTACGAGTTGAAGAATGCAATCACACAGCAAATTCCCATATAAACTGAAATGAAAAAATTTCAAAATCAAATTTGTATTTTTGATGCCAAATGACTTTATAATGCATGAAACATTGCGATTTGATGTAAACTCGAGAAAAATAATGTTTGACAAAAGTTGATTTTTTGGACTTTGGTACATTTTTGCCTTTCTCATATAGAAAGGTTATGCAATCACTCTAAAAATCGTCAATCATACCGGCCCGGAGGGAGTATGCAGTGAGGGGTTGCTACTTTAAAACTAAAACTAGTTTAAAATTTCTTAACAAGTTGAAAATTTTCGGCAGGACCTGGACCTCCCGGATCTTTCTCCATGATCCGCCGCTGGTTTCAAGCGATATTTCAGAATCACATAGTATCTCAAGATCGTGGCTGTCGATCCATCGTATGTATGTGCAAATCGTACTGAGCATGTAATATTCATTTCCACCATTGTATTGAACATAACCAGCCATGGAATCGTAGTCTGGACAAATGAGACAAGCACAATTGCACCACTAGGTGGATTAAAACAGGTTTTTATTTTGGGAATGCGTCGAGTTGAGACGAAAACGTAATATGATTAATAAGGAGGATATCACTTTCCGAATGTAGAGAGAAATTTATGAAAAATGACGATTTCCATTCGATTCTAGCAGGTTCTGATCGATTTTGATGAGCATTTGATTTTTGTTGTATGACCAATTATATGTATAGGTCAAATGATTAAAAACAGTAATTTAAGGTCCAAGATAGCATCATTTTGAAACCGCCAATTTCGGAGGTTTAGTATCTTCAATGAGTTTTACAAACGTTAAACAGCGCATCATTTGATAAAATTATTTTGGTATATCGTCCAAGAAGTATTTATGGTGAATTTTCTCAGGTTAATATTCATGACTACAATAAAGTCTCAACAAATTCGCTAAAGACACGAACTCTGTTACTATTTTCTGAAAAATTAATTCTGCATAATTTTAAAATTTAAAAAATAGCGGTTTCGGAATTATGCCATTTGGACAGTATGATCGATTTTCACCAAACCCCCACCAAACCGAATTTCTAGCTACGCCGCTGACTTTAAGTAAGTAGAAACAAGGTCGTTCTGCACTCGTTCACAAGAAACTTCTTCGAATGCTGAATATCTATTATAATACATGAAACCCCGATTTTATCAGCCAAATATGAACATATGTTTGACGGGCTCTAGTAGACGAACAAGACTAAATTCGAGTAAATCCTTTCTTGAGCATGTTTTCCTTATCATGGAGATGGAAATATGCAAAAATGAAAAGTTCATCATAATCAGAAATAGTTATCAGACTACATCAAGGGACGGGAAGAATATTTTAACAGCTTCAGTTTATTATAAAGAAAAAAATTGCCCGATTTAGTCAATGTCCTCATTTTGTCAGCTTAAAACACACCATGGGACTGATAAAAATGGGTCTTTATTGTATGTATTATTCACTGTGTTTCACATTAATAGGTACATTTCATTTTTGGAGATTTTTATTGCATCGAACTACATCAATTTTTAGGTAGTTTTCGAGGGGTTATTTTACAGATTTGTTCCAAAATTTGGCGAACCTATTCCAATTCGTATACCAATTAATTGGTATACTTAAGGGTTTATATGTTTCAGATAGAGAAAATACTGAAATTTTCAGCTTTTTTCCTACACAATATTACAAAAGCTTATTAAACAATTTTTCCTAATAAGTTTGTGAAAGTTATAAACTATTTGAAATTTTTTAATAGTTTTATTTTTTATTTAACCGTGATTTTTTAATAAATAGTGACCATCGCTTCACAACGTAGTCTATTTTTCATGGCACGCGGTGAGCACGATAATTTTTAGTATTCTTTACAGATTTAACTCGCCGCGCAGATAGCTCTGAATTAGACCCGCTGGTGCCCTAAGACGATTTCGCTAGATTTTCAGAGCACTGTGCACCCAGTGCATTAACGCAAGTGACGGAAGGTTATCGAAAAGATTCGTGAAAATGAAAATTCCAGTAATGATGATGATTTTCCCAAACTGTTCGTTTTCGTGAGGTTTTTATTTGGTCTTTGGCATTAGGATTAACGATAATAAGTCAAGTCACCTTTAGCCTAGAAGTCACCTTTAGAAAAAGTCGATGTCGAAGTAAAATTTGAAACTATGCACGCATGCACTTCAGAGATAGCGTGATATCAGGAGCTGCGATTTCATTTCAACGCTTTTTTGTGAAAAGGGAGATATTACTAATGTACACATAAGGCTTTTTTCATACATGCGAATGATGGCTTTGAAACGCAACAAATTAACTTAAAATTTGGATTCTACGATATTGCTTTCTTAAACTACATAAAAAAATACAGCGGGCGAAACTGTATTTTTGTAATTTAAAGTTTCGCCCTCCACGCTCCATGCAAACAAACAGGGCGATACTTTTTTTGCTAGCAGTTTAGAGGCGAAACAGATATTTTCGTATTTTTTTAGGATTATCAAGCTGATACCAGCTGTAAATAGTAACAATGATTGCTATTGAAAAAACACGGACGAAATCGGTGGTGAAGAACGGTAGTTATTGTAAAAAAAAACGTATGGGCGATACTTCAATGCTGATAAGTGGGACCGAAAAAGTAAACATTCGCCAAAGGGGCGATACTATCATTTTGTCAATTTCAATAGCAAAAACAAATTTTAATTTAATAATTTCAAATACTTTATGAAGTTTTGGGTTTCGATCACTGAATCATGCAATCTAGGATGTAAAAAAACGCAATAGTTCTTAAATAGGAAATAAAACCAAGTCTGGAAATATTCACTGTTGATTTCTTAATTCTCAGTCGCGTTGGAAATTTGAGTAAAGTATAAACTTCAAATCGATTCAAAAAAAAAATTTCGATTTTTTTGGCTCAGTACAATATATAACCCCTTTAGGAAAATTCAGTTTTCCCATCACAATTTAGATATTTTATTAACAGAGCATTAACAATAATTCGCTGGTATGTCTATTTTATGGGCCATTTTTTGCTAACCCACTGATTTGGTTTGAGATTTCTAGCACTGATGTTGTCCTATACTGATTTGAGCGATTCTCTGAGTCCAGCCACTATCCCATGTAGAATGTGTTATCAAAAACATCGCGAAGCATCAAGTTCTAAATGTTCTCAAACGATATAATATCCGAAGAGAGTGATAAGAGTTATAAAAATGTCTCATCACACTGTTAGGTCGTTTAAAAACGTTTTTAAATTTTTAAGCTTTAAAATTTTTAAATTTTCGAATTTTTAAATTTCCAAAATTTTAAGAATTTTTAATATTTAAATCCCTAATTTTTTTTTTATTTTGAATTTTTAAATGCTTAAATTTTTAAATGAATTTTTTAATAGTTCAAACTTATATTTGAATGATTAAATTTTAATTTTTTTAAGTTTTAAGTTTTTGAATTTTAATATCTTTAGATTTGTAAATTTCAATATCTTGGAATTTTTAAATTTGTTAAGCCTCATTTTTAAATCTTAAAATTTTAAAATCTTGAAAGTTTAAAAATTTAAAATTGTTAGGCCTACAATTTTTAAATTTCTAACCCTTTAAATCTTTCTAAATTTTTAAATCTGACATTTTCAAATTCTAAATATTTAAATTTTAATTCTTTGAATTTTTAATATTTTGAATCCCTAAATTTTTATATCTTTGAATTTTTAAATCTTCTTATTTTAAAATTTTTGGATTCTTAAATTTTTAAATTCCTAAATTTTTAAAGTTTTAAATCTTGAATTTTAAATTTTTTAACTCTTTAAATTGTTAATTTTTTAAATTTTTAGATCCCTGCACTTTTGAATTTTTATTTTCCAAATTTTTAAACAATTTAAATAATTAAATTTTGAATTTAGTAACACTAAAAAATCCGAATTTCAAAATTTTTAATTGCTTGAGTTTTTAAATATTAGAATTTTTATTTCTTTAAATATTAAAATTTTTATATTTTACATTTTTATTAACGACTAAGAATGAGTCAATTTTTAGTAAACTCTGCTGTCGAAGCCGACAAGTGAGTAAGTTACTTTACGCTTGTCCGGACATGCTGCCGCAGACTCAGGTGATTCGCATTTAAGGGGGTCTTCTACTGTCATGGTTTTAAAATATCGATTTTTTGTTCTTTGATTAATTTCAATCTATATGTATCTGAGAATACGCCACAGAAAGGATTTGGTGAAAATCAGATTCCTTGGCATATTTCTGGAAACCGGAAGGTACTAAGAGATACTAAGCGCGGCGCACCACGATGGCGCTTGTCTATGGAAAAATCATTGTTTAAAGAATTCACCGGTCCATTCTTGACGGTTTATGTATATGTGAGCATCGGTAAATGGTTTCTTGTTTTTTTTTGGGACGAGATAATCGTATGGAAGATAATCGTATGGTTTCAGTGTGAAAAAAATCATTTTTTTGCGAATTTTTTCAGAGCTTTGCGTAAAGCAAATTTATCAAAACTTTTGTATATTATAGTGTATCATTTCAATAACATGTTTTAATTTTTCTATGCAAAAATATCGACAAACGATTTGGTGATGAAGCTTTTTGTAGAACGTCTCTGGAAACACATGATTTGCGGTGTTACCAGCCATTCCAAAATTACTTAAACGATTTCTTTCAAGCTTCGTCACCGATTCGTTTGTCGACATTTTTTCATAGAAAAATTACTGCATGTTATTGAAATTATACACTATAATGTACAAAAATTTTGATAAATTTGTTTTACGCAAAGTTCTAAAAAAAAATTCTCAAAAAAATGTTTTTTTCACGCTGAAACCTTTACCCCTTAAACGCGTTTCCTTGAAAGTAGCGTTTTTAAGCGGTCAAGTAAGACTTTTCATAGAAGTACTGGTCCGATTTCAATAATTTTTTCTCCAATTATTCAGAAAACATACCGCTATGTTTCAAACATTGTGCACATAAAATTTGATTGCTGAGTCCCATACATTCTAGGAGATATTTAGAATGGAATGGGCGAGATTCGCAAGGCTAACGACTTCGATGGAGGCTGGTAGTACTCATAGAGCTGAAAAAACGCATCTAAATGAGCGTTTTCTCAATACCTCGTTTGGGGTTCTTGTGAGTGGGATTAAAAAATGTATATACCATGTTGGAGCGGCTCAAGAAATATAACCTAGCTCAGAAAGACCTATCTTATGTAGTAAAAAACTATGGTTTATATACCTTTTAGCTCATATGTCATATATAATTTTAATTTATAATCATATCGACTTTGCAAATATATTTAAATATCCGTTTTCAGG
Organism: Topomyia yanbarensis; assembly: GCF_030247195.1. Lineage (NCBI taxonomy): Eukaryota > Metazoa > Arthropoda > Insecta > Diptera > Culicidae > Topomyia > Topomyia yanbarensis. Next base: position 235,158,329 of record NC_080671.1, read on the forward strand.
GTTTTTGAAATTTATTAACGACCAAAATTGAAAGAAATAACAAACCAATCTGAAATCCCGTATGTATCAGAAAAGATTTGTTATCGCGCCCACGAAACGGTAATTCTGCTTTTTAACCTAACAAATTTTAGTTTGTTCCTTTCGTTTGATAAATTATAATTACACGAATAAAATATACAAAAAACAACTCCTTCTGCTTCTGGAAAATCAAAAATTCAAGTAAATCTTCAAGCATATCTTACAAATTTCAGAGATTGCTAAAGAAGTCCTACGAAAATCAATAAAATCCTGCAAAAATCCTAATAAATTTTGGGAAATGCTCAAGACAATGCTACCAAATTCAAAGGTACTGTACGAGACCAAGGAAATATTTTTACTCTCCATTTTCAACCACCCTAGTTGATGGGTTTCCTAACATTCTAAGATTAAGCACTTGGTGATAGGTCAATTTATCACTAATGGTGTGATGAATTTAGTGATAAATATTATTATTGTAAAGTTTCATTCAATATTAAACATAAAAAGTCATTCGTAACCGAACGTTGTACCGAGAAACAAGTGCTTTTTGTTCTCTCCGGTGTGGTTTAGTTTTTTCGGCAGTACGAAGGTGCTTACTGTGGCAGAGGGTACAGTAAAGCACTACTAATAAACAGTCCCGCGAGTGATAATTATTACCTGCGATATCGGTGAAGGTGTTATACCCGAGGGATTGCCCTTCCTATAATGATCCTCAGGGATAGACCGTTCCAACATCAAATTATGGTCTTATCAAATTTTGGTCTTGTCAAACTGCAAATGACGTGAAAACCCAAGATGATACCAGATAAGGTATAGGCATACGTAAAGCGAGAGTTTTGTTTTTACAATTGGAAACATCTACATTGCGTAAATACTGTTTTACTTCCCATAAAAAAGAGGTTATTAATATCGAAATTAATTAAAACAATTTTTGGAATATAGAAACTAGTGCTTTCAGCCTTTATGAGGTTCTCAAGGCGTTTGCCACCAATAATATTATTGTACACACATGTATACACCTTATGCAAATTATTTTGAATCTGTTTTGCGTTTGTCAAATCTGCCACTCTTCTTATTCTTAACCTGACACGCTCTTCTTCCCTTTGGGGCAGACCCTCGGTTATCCCAGCAAGGGCTAGAGTAAAAACATTATAAACGTTAAATTGTGTCAGGTAGTGCAGTGACGTGCGTTACTAAACAGTTTTCTTGCCTGAAAGACGGCTTTGTTTAGACGAGCTATATCAGCTCTCTACTGTGTGAAGGTCACGCGGGTGACGGATAAAACAAACAAAGGATCAATTCACTTACCAGCTCGTCAGGAACCAACTGGTGAAGTGTTTCGTTTTTGCCTTTCTCATATAGAAAGGTTATGCAATCACTCTGAAAAACGTCAACCTAATCCCGGCCCGGATGGCCGAGTGTCATATCCCATTCGACTCAGTTCGTCGAGATCGGAAAGAGTCTGTATGTGTGTGTATGTGTGTATGTATGTGCGTATGTGTCAAATAATGTCACTCATTTTTCTCAGAGATGGATGAACCGATTTGCCCAAACTTAGTCTCAAATGAAAGGTGCAACCTTCCCATCGGCTGCTATTGAATTTTGGATCGATCGGAATTCTGGTTCCGGAATTACGGGTTTAAGAGTGCGGCCACACAGAAATTTCTCATATAAACTATAGGAAAAATTAAAAATAGAATTTTTATTTTTGATGTTAAATGTCTTCAAGAGGTGCATGAAACGTCGAGATTTGATGCAAACTCGAAAAAAAATTTGACGACGATTCACTTCTTTGGATTTTGGCACATTTTTGCCTATCTCATATAGAAAGATTATGCAATCACTCTGAAAAACGTCAACCTAATCCCGGCCCGGAGGGTCGAGTGTAATATCCCATTCGACTCAGTTCGTCGAGATCAGAAAAAGTCTGTATGTGTGTGTGCTTTTTTTAGAGAGCAGTAAAAAAAATTTCAGGAAAACCCTGATACCTGAGGGAAAATGTACAAAAACCCCACACCACCAATTCTCTACCATCCACACAACCTTTGTCTCAAATGAAAGGTGCAACCTTCCCATCGGCTGCTATTGAATTTTGGATTGATCGGAATTCTGGTTCCGGAATTACGGGTTTCAGAGTGCGGCCACACAGAAATTTCTCATATAAACTATAGGAAAAATTAAAAATAGAATTTTTATTTTTGATGTTAAATGTCTTCAAGGTGCATGAAACGTCGAGATTTGATGCAAACTCGAAAAAAATTTGACGACGATTCACTTCTTTGGATTTTGGCACATTTTTGCCTTTCTCATATAGAAAGGTTATTCAATCACTCTGAAAAACGTCAAATTAATCCCGGCCCGGAGGGCCGAGTGTCATATCCCATTCGACTCAGTTCGTCGAGATCGGAAAATGTCTGTATGTGTGTATGTGTGTGTGCTTTTTTTAGAGAGCAGTAAAAAAAAAATTCAGGAAAACTCTGATACCTGAGGGAAAATGTACAAAAACCCCAATGTCTCAGGGAACCGGTTTGGGCTGCCATCACCCGACCTGCTAAAAACCCACTGCTCTTGCCCAGAACCTGATTCCTCCCCGGCACTACCTTACGGCATTACTCCTCCTCGCGTTTTTATGTGCATAGCACACACTCTAATTCAACTACTTACTAGTTCGTTTCTTCCGCAGGGTTACAGCCCCACTCCTCTACACACCACCAATTCTCTACCATCCACACAGACTGGCAAGTTCTGCAAGGCAGTCGGAAAGCTTTCTGTGAGTCGAGGCTTAGTACTCCTCCCCTACGAATACAGTGTGGGTGGCAAACTTCAGACTGTCTAATTCACCGAGCTCTTCGGCTCTCTTGTGCCAGTTAGCACCGTAACTCCCTTCTCGCACCATTCAGCGCCGTTTACTCGTTGAGCATCAGACTTGTTCGCGAACTACTCGGTCTAGTCCCCGACGATGGACCTAGCCTACTCCGACGGAGAATTCCCCGGCGAGAGAAGTTCTCCCGAAGCCGAGCCAACCAACCAGATGTCGAGGTCAGTTCGGCGATTTCGGTGGAGCAGGGCGTCCGGTTAACTCCGCTAGCGAATGACGGATCTCAATAGTAGCATGCCTGTAATAATATACGTACATGGAACTACTGAGAACCACAGCTACAGGTCCCAAGCCCTGGTAAAGGAGGATGGTTGTGATTATCTGGGCCGCGGTCACCACGTAAAGCAAGATAGGTCATAACCCCAATTCCAAGGCGTGAAGCGACCCGTGCCGAGGGATGAGTGATCGAGGGGGTGAAAAAGATGCTCGATCATTAACGGAGCCTGTGGGGTACCTGGGCAACCCCCACAGTAAGCGTCCCTTACCACTTTAATTCGGAGCTCTGGCGTGGCGGACATTTATGCTCGCGCTACTCGTGGGAACTAAAATGGAGAACAAAAACAAAACTATAATAAACAAACGGAGGTGCCAAACCCCTTTGCTAGAGGTGGTTTGGCGAGGTCTCCCCCCGTGGGGAGAGTAGTGGAGCCGCCCTAGGAAGTCGCCAGGCGAGGGTGCAAAAACTGACACCACACGGCGTGCAACCGTTATGGCCAAACGCCGTCTGGCCGAGGTAAGCGAGGGCGAGAGTGACCTCGCTGGGCAGAGCGATGGTACCAGCAACCCGGCGCGACCGGGGCAGGGGGGCCCAAACCTCTGGACGCTGGTCACCAAGAAGAAGCCGGCACCGACACCGGAGGTACCGCGGCCCGCGAAGAAGGCCAAGGACAAAGGCGAGGCCTTGTGGTTAAAAACCGACAAGGACAAATACGCCGACGTTCTAAAGTCGATGAAGGCGGCCGAAAGCCTTTCGGCCATTGGGCAAGATGTGCGTAGCGTGAGACGCACCAACACGGGAGAAATGCTTCTGGTGCTGAAGCGAGGCGCACAATCTAGTGCGGTGTACAAGGCCTTGGCCCAAGAGGTCCTTGGTGAAGGCGCCCAAGTCAGGTCGTTAGGGGCGGAAATGACTCTCCAGTGCAAGCATCTGGACGAGTTCGCAACCGCAGAAGATGTCGTCGCAGCCGTTAAGGAACAATGCGACGTCACAATCGAGCGGGCCTCTGTGCGATTTAGAGATGGACCCTCTGGCACCCAGGTAGCCTACCTTTGGCTACTGAAGGCGGATGCCAAAAAGGTAACCGAGAAAGGTAAGCTGAAGATCGGCTGGTCGGTATGCCCAATTAGCATACCCCAGCCGCCTTCAGTGGATGGGTGCTATCGGTGCCTTGAGTCCGGCCACAAAGCCTACGAGTGCAAGAACATAGACAGGAGCAAACTATGTCGTCGCTGCGGTGAGGAGGAGCATAAGGAGCGGGGTTGCACTAAGGCGCACAAATGCCTTATCTGCACCGCTAAGAAGCAAGCCCATAAACATGCTATGGGCGGACCTTCGTGTCCCTTCGGTGAGGCAAATGAGGTACGCGGGTGGAAGTCCAATCACTTCGACAGCGAAGCTTTCACTGCGGCCCTGGGACTGGAGGCCAACACCGACAGTCTAAGCGGGGATGCGCTGGTAGCTGTTCCATCACGCACGTCCGACGCCACTATGCCGAGAAAAACACTGCCAAGAAACGGCAGATGCCCGGTATATTGGTGGAGTGCCGAGATTGCAGCTCTACGGTCAGCCTGCCTCAGAGCTGGCCCTTAACAAGGCCATTAAAAGCAGCAAGAGAGCGTGTTTCGACAACCTGTGTGAGAGTGCCGACGCGAATCCGTGGGGTGACGCCTACAGGATTGTGATGGCCAAGACCAAAGGGGGCTCTTCAGGCCTTGTACACCGCACTAGATTGTGCGCCTCGCTTCAGCACCAGAAGCATTTCTCCCGTGTTGGTGCGTCTCACGCTACGCACATCTTGCCCAATGGCCGAAAGGCTTTCGGCCGCCCTCGTCGACTTTAGGACGTCGGCGTATTTGTTCTTGTCGGTTTTTAACCACAAGGCCTCGCCTCTGTCCTTGGCCTTCTTCGCGGGCCGCGGTACCTCCGGTGTCGGTGCCGGCTTCTTCCTGGTGACCAGCGTCCAGGGGTTAACGCCCCCCTGCCCCGATCGCGCCGGGTTGCTGGTACCAACGCTTTACTGAGTGGGGTCACTCTCGCCCTCGCTTACCTCGACCAAACGGCGTCTGGACTTAACGTCCAGAGCGTTGGTAGGGCTATTTCCTACCACTACTGGGGGGTCACTGGTGCTATCAGATGTAGCACTCGTCGCTCCACTACTCTCCCCACGGGGGGAGACCTCGCCAAACCACCTCTAGCAAAGGGGTTTGGCACCTCTGTTTGTTTATTTTTGTTTTTGTTTATCCAATGTTTGAATCCACGAGTAGCGCGAGAATAAATGTCCGCCACGCCAGAGCTCCGCATAAACGTGGTAAGGGACGCTTACTGTGGGGGTTGCCCAGGTACTCCACAGGCTCCGTTAACGATCATGCATCTTTTTCACCCCCTCGATCACTCATCCCTCGGCATGGGTCGCTTCACGCCTTGGAATTGGGGTTATGACCTATCTTGCTTTACGTGGTGACCGCGGCCCAGATCATCACAACCATCCTCCTTTACCAGGGCTTTGGACCTGTAGCTCTGGTTCTCAGTAGTTCCATGTACGTATATTATTACAGACATGCTACTATTGAGATCCGTCATTCGCTAGCGGAGCTGCTTCCTGTATGTGTGTATGTGTGTGTATGTATGTACAATGGAGAAGACTTTTACGTCCTAGCCCAGTGCTCGCTATCACGCAGGATGCATCGTGTGATACCGTGCGGTAGGCAGATATCACTCTGAGGCACATCACGCGGTAGGTGCTCTCCAGTTTCTGTAGGTAACGGTTGTTGACGATAACTACCTCCGTCTTATGATGAGCGAGCTCCAGGCCTCTCGCGCTCATCCATTCCTCCACCGTGTTGATCGCGTGTTCTGCGGTTAGTTCTGACTCAGGGATTGACTCCCCGTTGACCTCCAAGGTTACGTCGTCAGCAAACCGACGATCTTGACCCCAGGAGGGAACTTCAGTCTCAGAACCCCGTCATACATGAGGTTCCATAGCACCGGGCCTAGGATCGAGCCATGTGGGACTCCGGCGGTAATCGGAACCCTTTTCTGACCGGCACTGGTCTCGTATAGCAGTACGCGGTTCTGGAAGTAACTCTCTAGGATCCGGTACAGACCCACCGGTAGGCTAAGCCGGTGTAACGAGAGCGCGATGGCATCCCAGCATGCGCTGTTGAATGCGTTCTTCACGTCAAGTGTCACTAACGCACAGTATCGAATGCTTCGCCTTTTCCGTTGGATCGCTATCTCGGCAGTATTTATCACTGAGTTGAGAGCGTCCACTGTGGACTTACCCTTCCGAAAGCCAAACTGGTTGCTTGACAGGCCGTCCGTACCTTCCGCGTACGAGGTTAGCCTGATGAGGATGATCCTCTCAAGCAGTTTGCCAGTCGTGTCGATCAGACAGATTGGTCTGTACGCCGATGGGTCGCCCGGCGGCTTCCCGGGCTTCGGCAACAGAACCAATTTCTGCCTTTTCCATCGATCGGGGAAACGGCACTCGTCAAGGCATCTCTGCATAGCTACCCTGAACATGTTCGGGTTCGCTATGATCGCTGCCTTGAGAGCGTTGTTTGGAACTCCATCCGGCTCTGGAGCTTTGTTCATTGCTAGGGATTTAGCCACTGCGAGTAGTTCTTCATTCTTCACTGGAGCCACCATTTCGGCCGTGCCCGCACTGTCTCGTAGTGCAGGTGGCCAGGGGCTTGTGGCTCGAGACGGGAACAGTACTTCGATAATCGTTGCCAACCGGTCCGGAGACCGTTCTGGGGGTGAGGAGCCCCCTTTGGTCTTGGCCATCACAATCCTGTAGGCGTCACCCCATGGATTCGCGTTGGCACTCTCACACAAGTTGTCGAAACACGCTCTCTTGCTGCTTTTAATGACCTTGTTAAGGGCCAATTTCGCAGCTCGAAACACTTCACGGAGGTTCTCTCTTGCATCCTCGGTGCGAGCTCTTTGCATCCTACTTCTAGCTCTGAGGCAGGCTGACCGTAGAGCTGCAATCTCGGCACTCCACCAATATACCGGGCATCTGCCGTTTCTTGGCAGTGTTTTTCTCGGCATAGTGGCGTCGCACGCACGTGATAGAATAGCTACCAGCGCATCCCCGCTTAGACTATCAGTGTTGGCCTCCAGTCCCAGGGCCGCGGTGAAAGCTTCGCTGTCGAAGTGATTGGACTTCCACCCGCGTACCTGACAGGGATCTCCCGCCCTCGGATGCTGCACACCATAGTTGATCCCAAAGCAGATTGCTAAATGATCGCTATGGGTGTAGCCTTCGTCTACCCTCCATTCCATGCCTGGAGTCAGACTCGGGCTGGCAAATGTTACGTCAATCCACGCCTCCACCCCGTTTCTACGGAATGTACTAGCGGAGCCTTTATTAGCTAGCACAGTATCGAGTTTCGCAAGCGCCTCCATCAGCGCTTTTTTTTCAATGGAGAAGACCTTTATGTCCTAGCCCAGTACACGTGCTAATGGTAGGGTCCAATCTACCACACTGGGTGCACTGGGGGCGTGTCGGACTCGAATGGTGACCAGCCATTAATACCGACTAAACTCCATTGGGCTCCGCCATCATTCCTCCCAGGAACTACCTCTCGGTATTACTTCTGGGGGGATGGCTGTACTAGATGTCCTCATTCACTCTCACTCACGCGTTCATACATCCTGTATGAGGCTTACTTGGGTGCTCTCTCAATCGCACTTTGATTCACTCTCAAACACTCCCACATGAGGCTGACTTTTGTGCTCACCTTTTGCGTTCCATGCGAGGCTGACTTGTGTGCTCACCTTACTCATTCCTTGCTAGGCTTACTTTTGTGCTCGCCCTACCCATACCATGTGAGGCTGACTTGGGTGCTCACCCTATCACCTGATTCACTCTCAATCGTGCCACTCTATTGTACCTTTGTCACTCCCCCTGGCATCCCATGTGGGACATTTTTCGTAGGCCCCACTTCTGACATACCATGCGAGGCTGACTTTTGTGCTCACCTTTTTCACTCCTTGCTAGGCTGACTTTTGTGCTAGCCTCTACTAACCTGTGAGGCTGATTTTTATGCTCACCCTTAACATGCAGTGTGAGACTGACTTGGATGCTCACCCTTTCACTCCTCTGCCACGCCATGAGGCATCGATAGCTTAGTTCCAACATACTACGCTACGACCCTCCCGTCTTGGCATGAGGCAGTCCACTTATACGCCTATACACTCACTCTTCTGTCTTGCTTCGGGGTGGCTGGGTTTACCCCTTACGCGGTTGCCATTCGCTGCGCCAAACCTGCCTCGGCATGAACAGACCATTCACTCCCTTTTTTGCGCTTGGCCTTTTTTGCTCCAGCTATCCAATCACTAGTTAGCCGTGCCCGCCGTCTGTTGCTCGGTTCGCCAGATTACCTATAGCCTACTGGCAATCTGGATGGTAGTAGCCGAGACTGCGTTCCACTTCTCCACCGTTTGACACATCCGCTGAAGGGTATCCGGGGTTGTGTCCCAGCCACAGACGTCAAGCATTGCTCTTCTTTCGACGTCGAACCGATGACATACGAACAGTATGTGTTCGGCAGTTTCATCTACACCTGGGCAGTCCGGGCAGACTGGGACGTCCGCGTGCCCGAACCTGTGGAGGTACTGACGGAAACAGCCATGGCCTGACAGGAATTGTGTCAGGTGGAAGCGCTTGACCCCAGCTATTTGTACAGCGCCTGCCCCACTCCACTGTCCAAGCGTTGAAGTCTCTCGCTATGACTACCGGTTTCCGGCCCACTAGGTCTGACGATCATCTGGTTGAACTGTTCTATTGGCCACCTTGGTGGAGCGTAGCAGCTGCAATAGAACACACCACAATGGCAATCGCAAGACCCTCGGCGGAGGAGTGTATTACTTCTTGAACCGGGAACCGTCCCGTTGTACAGATTGCCACCATTCCAGACCCGTCCGACACCCAATTGCCGTTGCCGGCAGGGATGTTGTACGGGTCTGATAGGAGGGCGACATCTGTCCTAGACTCCGAGACCGATTGCCACTGCCGCTGTTGGGCTGCTGCACAATGCTGTGTGATGTTCACGGCTTCTTCTTATTTTATGTATGTATGTGTGAGTGCATGTATGTGCGTATGTGTCAAATAATGTCACTCATTTTTCTCAGAGATGGCTGAACCAATTTCCATCGGCTGCTATTGAATTTTGGATCGATCGAAATTCTGGTTCCGGAATTACGGGTTTAAGAGTGCGGCCACACAGAAATTTCTCATATAAACCATAGGAAAAATTAAATACAGAATTTTTATTTTTGATGCTAAATGTGTTCAAGGTGCATGAAACGTCGAGATTTGATGCAAACTCGAAAATAATTTTGACGACGATTCACTTTGTTGGATTTTGGCGCATTTTTGCATTTCTCATATAGAAAGGTTATTCAATTACTCTGAAAAATGCCAAGCTTATCCCGGCCCGGAGGGCCGGGTGTCATATCCCATTCGACTCATTTCGTCGAGATCGGAAAAAGTCTGTATGTGTGTGTGTATGTATGTGCGTGTGTGTCAAATATGTCACTCATTTTTCTCAGAGATGGCTGTACCGATTTGCCTAAACTTAGTCTCAAATGAAAGTTGCAACCTTCTCATCGGCTGCTATTGAATTTTGGTTCGATTGGAATTCTGGTTCCGGAATTACGGGTTTCAGAGTGCGGCCACACAGAAATTTCTCATATAAACTATAGGAAAAATTAAAAATTGAATTTTTATTTTTGATGCAAAATGTCTTCAAGGTGCTTGAAACGTCGAGATTTGATGCAAACTCGAAAAAAATTTGACTAGGATTCACTTTTTTGGATTTTGGCACTGAAAAACGTCAACCTAATCCCGGCCAATTTTTTTTTAACTCGTACAAGGTGTCTGGATTTTAACAGGGGCGTAGTTGATGGTTTAAGGAGAGGGGTTACACCCCCCCCCCCTACTGTTAACTCCCCTCCCTTAAAAATCTCCTTAAATCACCCCTCAGACCACCACCCGATCCAACCCTCATACTCCTCCCCTTCAACCCCATCATCTTTAAACCACCACTATATCACAAAGCATACCACTTTAAGCTGGGGAGTCGTTCGTTCATGGGACTTTCGCTCTCCTCACATACCCACCCCCGCATGACAAAATGAGTTAGCAAGCAGATAACATTGATCTAATGCTGATTAGGCTAATGAAGTACGATATTTTTTGTTTCAAGTGTTTCACCGTCGACACGTAGCTCATCAAGTTCGTGGCTGGCAAGCCATGGTGTATAAGTGCAAAGTGTACTAAGAATGTAATGGACATTTCCACAATTATGTTGAACATAAAAAGCCTCCGTGCCATAGTTTAGAGAAATGAGAAAGGCACAATTGCACCGCTAGGTGGATTAAAACAGGTTTTTTATTATTGTTTTACATTTCTTACAAAAGAAATGTATAGGATTCGCTCAAACTTTGAAAAGCCCGGAGGGCCGAGTCTCATATACCAATCAACTCAGCTCGACAAATTGAGACAATGTCTGTATGTATGTGTGTGTGTATGTGTGTATGTATGTATGTACAAAATGTCATGTAATTATCTCAGCAATTGCTGAACCGATCTTAATGAAATAAGTTTCAAATGAAAGGCCTAACGTTGCCATTTGACACTATTATTTTTGATTTTCGATATGTTGTTTACTTTCTGAGATATGGGCGATTTTGTCAAAACACAGCAGGTTTTTTGCGAATAACTTTTGAACATTACAATTCTGTCCAACAACAACAACTGCACATAAATAGAAAGCTAGTTAAAATACCTTTCTAACAAGCTATAGATTGTCAAAATCTGTGCACGATCGGTGAAGATATTAAACATTTTGTATTTTTAGTCCTCGCTTACCAATTTCCACTAACTAAAAATGAGATTGTTTCATACAGAGTATTGCTTTACCGGTGTTTTAGGGGCAAAACTAAACCGATTTTGAATATCGGGGTATGAAAACACATCTACGTGATTCAAGGAATTCGATGTTGAGAACATTTTGTGAATTACCTTTATAATAAATTGACTATTTCTCAAAAATCAATATATAAGTTCACTTCAAAAACAAAATAATGTGTTGATAAAGAAACAGTGAGTTCTAGTATTTATCCCTTGGATTAGGCATTGCGTTCAATCATGAGGTAAATGTCGGATGGTATATCAATACACAGATCAACAAGTAATTCACCTAGTAGTGAGATAAAAGATTTCTCATATAATTATACTCGTGGCGTCACCGAAAGCAACTGTATGTTTGAAGCCCAAAAATCTAGCGAAAATTTAGCTCTTTTCCAAGATTTAGGTTACACTGGTTATGGCGCAAAAATTACTACTCACATTAATTATGACAAGAATGAAAGAAATCAATATATCATAATAATTTACCTATAAAAATAATGTCACTGCATTAACCATCATTTGCCATTCCTCACACGCCCCCCCCCATCTCTCTCTCTCGCTCTCTCTCTCTCTCTCTCTCTCTCTCTCTCTCTCTCTCTCTCTCTCTCTCTCTCTCTCTCTCTCTCTCTCTCTCTCTCTCTCTCTCTTCTCTCTCTCTCTCTCTCTCTCTCTCTCTCTCTCTCTCTTCTATCGCATTTATCTAGCTATTTCTGTATCCATTTCTAAGTTGAGTGATAATCTGCCAATCTGAAATATTTATTAATTGTAATTGCGAAGGTTTGAGAAAACAAAACTATTTTTTGTCTGCTGCTACATCAACTCAATTTTAATTCAATTGTATTCAAAGCCTGTATCTACACTATAATTAAGGAAATTCATGGCTATATCCGAAAAATATTTGGCTTAACTGGGTAATATGAAAGTTTGACGATGAAAATTTTCAAAAGAGACTTTCCACGTGCGGTATTTAAACTATTCGTATCTCTATTGAATTTTGAATGAAACATATGCTCATAGACTAAAAGCTGAAGCCAGCAGGATTGGTCTTGCCATCAACGTTTCGAAGACAAAACACATGAAAGAGGTTCTAGAGACGACAATGTGAACCTCCCACCCGAGTTTGGATTGACGGTGACGAAATCGAGATGGTCGACGAATTCATGTATTTGGGCTCACTGGTAACCGACGACAATGATAACAGCAGAGAAATTCAAAGACGGATCTTGGCGGGAAATCGTGCCTACTTTCGCCGCCGGACGAAGTTGATTGTCTACAAGACGCTGATTAGATCGGTGGTCCTTTACGGCCACGAGACCTGGACTATGCTCGTGGAGGACCAACGCGTCCTTGGAGTTTTCGAACGAAAGGTGTTGCAGATGGAAGACGGAACGTTGCTTAGGCGAATGAACCATGAGTTGTATCAGCTGCACATGCGTTGTATTGGTACGATCTTTCATGAAAAATAACGGATCAAAGACCAAAAATATCCACAAATCAGATCCACGAAAAGAAGTCTCCCAAAGTACCCATTCTCGACCGCGATGTTATGCACCTCAGAGCAAATAAAGAGAAGAATAACAAACGCTGTTAGCACTTTTCATGCGAGCCACCATTCTTCTCTTTCACAATAAACCTCTTCACTTCGATACGTGTTGCATGGCTTCATGGCTGCACGCCACAAAGAATAGAAATAAAGAGGCTCTTTAGTGTGTATCTTGGTCCCACGCGCATGTAAGTAGAGAAGGCATCAACCAACCAAAAAACCAAAAAAAGATGGAAGCCCTAGAAAGTCCATTGCATAGTTATTAGCCTTTTCTCAGAAGATGGGATTTTTAAAACCATTTCAAAACTTTTTGATGCAATGGTTCTCAAATTCGTACAATCCGGTTTATTCATTTTTTTAATTCAGAAATGTTTTAGCTTCAAATATATGACCATTTCATTTTAATTAATTATTTCATTCCGCATCTTTTTATTCGTTTTGTTCATCTGCGTTCATTTTACTTATTTTATTCGTTTCATTCTTTGGATTCACTCTGATCAGTTTATTCTTTTTGTGCATTTTACTCATATCATTCATTTAACTTATTTTATTCATTGTTTTCATTGTATGCATTTTATTCATTTTTTTCAGTTTATTCATTTTGTTTAGTTTCTTCATTTTAATAATCTGAGTACTTTTTCAGTTTCAATCATTTCATCCAAATAATTTATTTGATTCAATTTATTTCTTCATATTAATTTATAACCTTTTACCATTGTTCAATTTTTCATTTTGATCATTGCATTTAATTCTGCTAATTTTCTTCTTTTTATTCATTTTATCATTTCAGCTCATTTTGTTTATTTGATTCGTTTGTTTTATTTATGCATTTCATTTATTTTTTATTTTATCCATTTTGTTCATCCATTCTTTTTATTCATTTGATCCATTTCATTAATTTGACTCATTGTATTCACTGGATGAATTAAATTAATTTGATTCATTTGATTCATTTGATTCATGTGATTCATGTGATTCATGTGATTCATTTGATTCATTTGATTCATTTGATTCATTTGATTCATTTGATTCATTTGATTCATTTGATTCATTTGATTCATTTGATTCATTTGATTCACTTGATTCATTTGATTCATTTGATTCATTTGATTCATTTGATTCATTTGATTCATTTGATTCATTTGATTCATTTGATTCATTTGATTCATTTGATTCATTTGATTCATTTGATTCATTTGATTCATTTGATTCATTTGTTTCATTTGTTTCATTTAAGTCATTTGATTCATTTGATTCATTTGATTCATTTGATTCATTTGATTCATTTGATTCATTTGATTCATTTGATTCATTTGATTCATTTGATTCATTTGATTCATTTGATTCATTTGATTCATTTGATTCATTTGATTCATTTGATTCATTTGATTCATTTGATTCATTTGATTCATTTGATTCATTTGATTCATTTGATTCAGTTGATTCATTTGATTCATTTGATTCATTTGATTCATTTGATTCATTTGATTCATTTGATTCATTTGATTCATTTGATTCATTTGATTCATTTGATTCATTTGATTCATTTGATTCATTTGATTCATTTGATTCATTTGATTCATTTGATTCATTTGATTCATTTGATTCATTTGATTCATTTGATTCATTTGATTCATTTGATTCATTTGATTCATTTGATTCATTTGATTCATTTGATTCATTTGATTCATTTGATTCATTTTATTCATTTGATTCATTTTATTCATATCTTTAATTTTATGCATTTCATGTTCAGTTATTCGTTTTATTTCATTCAATTTGTTAATATGAGTTAATTTATTCTATTAATCTTATAACTATTTCAAAACATAATCTTAATTTTTATTTAATAACCTAATCTAATTTGATTCGTATATATTATAAATTTGATTTACATTAATTTTTCTACTCATTTTATGAATTTAAAATCCTGTTATTTCATTTTTTGCTTTACTTTTTTATTTCGTTCGTTTTGTTGATTTCTATAATTTATTCAGTTTATTTGAGATTTTATTCGTGCAAGACTAGAAACTGTTTTCATCCCACCTCTAGTTGGGTGCCTACTTCTCGTAAGTTCTGCAAACTAATCCAGTAGTGAAATGTGTAAGAAATGTCTCATCCCACTGCAAGGTGGATTAAATCGGTTTTTGACAGCGCTGTTGTTGTAGAATATTTGCTGGTTAGTCGCCAATTTAAAGCTGGGGCGCAACGACTTGGATAGGGCGCAACAAACTGGATGGGGCGCAACGAGATTGATGCGGTACGAAAACTATAGGGGAGACTGAGGAGACTTGATCCCCGGGGAGACTTGATCCCATCATTGTAACTCAAAGGCGGATCAGAATACATTAATCGAATATACTATAAAGTTGCGTAGTTTTATCTAAACAGAAATTTCATTAACACAGAAAAAAGAAATTGGACTTTTGTGTAACCGATTTTTTACCGATTTAAAGAAAAAAGTCTCAGAAGAACCGAAGAAGATTTATTTTTCAAATTTTCAAACTTTTATAAAATTGATAAAATCACCCACTACATACTCTACTTTTACATACAGAATTACAGGAGAATGTCAGTTATATGAATACGTTATGATTGAGCTGATTCTTTTGTTCAACTATATTTTTACTAAAGTTTGCTGAAATAGATGCTATGGGTTCACTTGATCCCTTCAAATTCGTGGAGATTTGATCCCCTTCGCCATACTTCATACACACCACTGAAAATAACCAAATTCACACCAGAACAATTGAAGTCATTGTTTACTACAGTATACGTAGAAACCATTCATCCCACATTTGACGTTCCTCAACCATAATAAAGACAGCTTTCAAATAATTGCACGGAGATTTTGGGAATTCGTAAAAAAATCAGGTGAGAGATGCGTAATATGTAGTAACAAAAATAACAATATCTAATCATGACAATTTAATCAATACTACGATCCATTTATAAAATTGATTGGGGTAATGTACCCGTTTTTGCCCTATTAAGAAGGGTACCACATTATTACTACAATAATTTTATTATTTCAGCTTCTTTGATTTGTTATTAAGGTCCATTTTTTTTATTTCGATTATAGAGGTTTTAACGTTAAGGTCATTCGCCTCTTATTAAGAGCCAATATAATAACAAAATTGTCTTGAGAATGGTGAAAATCTTCTGTTTGAGCGCAGCAAAATCTCTTATCGAGTACCCCCATTATCGCAATACCATTTGAGTCAATGCGTTGAGCAAAGATGGCAGACGCTGCTCTAACCAAAGGCTTCAGATGGGTAGGATGATAGTAGAAACAGGGCAAAAATAGGCTTATTACCCTACATGCTCTTTTAAACACGTTTTCATAAAGGAAACAAGTGTCCCCAATTAGGGATCGATTCTCCACTAATCTAAGAATTTTCCATTTTTTTGTTGTTTTCCAGAAATGCTCATAGCTCATGTCCAGTATAATATTTCCATGTAATTTTTTTAATGATTATTAGTCATCCCTAGAAACAATATAAAACTACAAAAAAATACATAGTTTTTTATCATTCCACGGAGTTGGACTGAAAAATAAAAAAGGGGATCAAGTCTCCTCAGTCTCCCCTAACGCCAATATACGTAAAGTGGACCGGAAAATGAGCGGCGTGAATGCAAACATAACGAAATGTACTAAATTGGTGCTTTTTGTTATGAAGGGTGCATTCCACATAAAAATTAATATCCGATTTATTCGAAAAAAAATTCTCACACCCTTTAACAAAAAAAGTGTGTCAATTGTTGTTTGTTAAGCTTATTATTCAATAAATTGTACATATACCATAATAACCATAGTGTTAACTCGTAAACTTTACAATATATGGAAAGAAATTAAAATTAAAGTTGGATTTTTTATTGAACTTAAGCGTTCAGAAAGAAGTATAAACAAATTGAATATTTTTATATCTCGATCCATTTTTTACCTTTTAAATATTTAGAATCATGTTGGATTTTCAATTTTCAATAATACTAATAAAGCAAGGCTACTTTATAGTAGACACCCTGTGATAGAAACTTGCAAAATGGTTTGTAAATCTGGTGTGAATTTTGTGTGTTTTAACGTGGTAATGGCAATGCCCTGTTTTTAAACATACGCCCTAAACGAACCCCCTGGAACTGTTACTGTTGAGGTATTGGGACGGTAGTCTAGTACATAATATGCTAACCCTTAATATAGGCTTTGTTCAACAAGCTGAGCCACCCTAGGGACTGAAATATACCTCTATAAAGGGGTTATATACAAAGTTGTGGCGAAAAAGTGAGCTAAGCTCGTGATTTTTTTTAAAGTGCTTAATGCAAATTTTATTCGAAAAAGCGAAAATAGTATTGGTAGTACTCTCGAAGTTCGAAAAAACAAGCTGAATTTAAAAAAAAAAATTCAAGATTGGCGGAGTTCTGGCCCATCCCCGAAGCGTATTTTTTGGCAGAGGTTTGCAATGAACGGTCTCCAAACCGAACCGCTCAACTGAAATCAAAAAAGTAAACTGATTATTTAAGAAAACTGTATTGTGGTAAACTTGAACGGAGCGGTTTCCCAATAAAAAAGAATTTCCTTCAAAAAAAATTATGTTGATCAAAAAATGGAGTTTTAAACAAAAAATCATTGCAAAGAATTGATAATTTTTGGATGAAAAAGCAACCGTTCAAGTACAAGTGTAAATACAAACAATTCAAAAAAAAAATTAATATCGGATGAATAATTTTTGCGATATCATGTTCACCGCAACGGTACTTTTCAAAAAACTTCCGATATAATTGCTTTTAATTTTTTGTGTTCACTTCATTCGCGAAAGAACCAGCGCGCTGCGAACCGGCTATACTTTGAAATCTAGTTCTCCGACCTGGATAAAATTTCGCACAGATATTTTCAAAAGTGTGTACTTTCAGAATATTCAATAATTTTATTCGATTTTTTGAGTTCCAACTTTGTATATAACCCCTTAATGATGAAGGTGAAAACTTCTTGATTTTTAGTGCATGAGCTAAATAATTTCATTTTTTTATTTTAAAAATCGAACCTTGCTTTTATTATAAATTCTAAAACAATCTGATGGAGAGGGGGAAATAATTCCTTGGTATTAGAAACAGGGGTTCAAGTTAACGGGAGATCAACGGCATCGATTACAGACTCGGGCTGTCTTCGTCAGATGACGACCGGCAACATATCGAGTTGCGCGTGTGATGTTTGTACTGCAAATTCCGCGTTTGTTAACATTTTCGACAGAGATGTTTCGTGTCACTTGCATCAAATCATCAAGGATGTACGATATATGTAGAAGAGGACACTTCTGAGAATGATAATAAAAATATAAGGGGCAGGTAAATCTATATATTGATGGTTTTTAGGAAGATACATACGAGGGACATATAGAGGAGATCGCGGTTTGCCAGTACATCCCGCATCGGGACATTGGATGACCTTACTCGGGCCTGAAGGTAATTTAATAGTTGAGATCTGGTGGAAGAATGCTCGGCGCATGTTTGGCACAGTTTTCTCCTTGGAGAATTCGATACCCAGCGGGAAGGCCCAAGTAGACAAATTGTCCAAGACATCTTGCAATGGTCCTTGCAAATCGACAGCTTTGGGATCTGTAATAGATACCTAGGATAGAATCCGCCAGCTCTGTCCCCTGTTTTTGAACCAATTCTGAACCAGCTCGTGATTGGACGAAAGTGACATAACCTTCCAAACCTTCGGCTTGGAAACTAAAAGTACTAAAGGGCTGCTTGGAAGTGTTGTCATATTGTGATATCAAACATAAAACGACGATTGTTAACTGTGTTGATTTTTTTTTGTTTTCTCGAGATACCGCTTTCTTTCTATAACATCCGTCTGTAATTATGAAGTGCAGGCATTATTTGGCAGACGAAATCAAACATATTATCCAGAACTGAAGTTCCCGAGAGATCCGGTAGCGCGGTTATCGTGGATTCTGTTTCTGTGTTGTGCGGAATAATGCGGAAATGCCTCTTTTCGAAATCAACAGGCTGTGTAGCGTAAGTATGAAAATATTTTGAACTTCATGTGAAAATTGTCTTTGTTCCAGTACCGAGTAAATTGGAAATACTGAGCGAACAAGGAGCAAGTTATCCCGGAAGTCGCTTCTTGTTCTTCCTTTGGTACTATCGATACAGTTGAATTTTACAGTTTTCAACTGAATCGATCATCGGTGTAAATAGGAGCGTGTATATTCTACTGCTGTTTTCTCCGAAACGATCACATGTAGTACTGGAACAAACCTATACATTGCTCCAAAACAAAAATTAAACCTTGCAGAAAAGTAGTTTTAGAATATTTGAAATAAATCCGAACAGAGAAGATTATTCATGTGACAGAGGTTGCTTGACTCAGAAAGCAACTTACAAATATGAAAAGGCATGAAGATATTTTTCGTAATGTCCAACAACGAATATATATTATTTTGTTTTGCTGTATTCCGATGGAAAAAAAACGTTATGATCGTTTAAATGCGGATATAAAGACTAAATCTTTGATTGGTACACAATATGGAATATTTTAATCAGAACAAATATACGACCGAAACAAAACCAATATTTTGGCAACATTGGTCGAGTGGGGGTATGTCGTTGTCAACAGGGATTAGTAAAATATAAGAAGAAGCCAGCTGGCGGATCCTATCCTAGATAGATACCACAACGGCATCTGCAAGCTGCCCTAGCGTGACGGAATTGACAAGACATTTGTCAATGTCATTCACTTAAAAATTGTGGAGAAGGGGGCTTAGACATGAGCCCTGGGGAAGGCCCACGTAGCTAATTCGTGATGTCGACAAATAACTTTGCGAAAAATACATATGTTTTTCAGACAACAAGCCCCCTGAGTCAGTAAGAAAACTGATGCCATCTGCTCTTTGTTAGCATATGCTATTTGAATTCATGTTAAGAGCAACGCAAGGCAATCGTTCGTCTCTTTGCCTTTACGAAAGCCAGGTACTAGGACAGACCACAGGCGGTGGTATTTTTCTGGATGATCTTATCCCGATTTCTCTGACTTCGTGTTGTTTGTTTGTTGTTTTTCATCCATAGCTGATGTTGCAAGCTCAGAATGAAGAGAAACATTTCAAAATTAATTCAAAGCCTTCATTGGAATGGGTTTGAGCCCCCCTCCTCCTTACTTCGCTCCTTTGCGCACGGGCCTGCCTCTATGTTATTAATTCTCAACTTACATCGATTTGAAACTTTACACTAGTTTTTAAATAACTTTCGTTCTGGACTGTACGTCTGTAATAAGCAATAAACCACCTTCGCTTATCTGTGAATTCCTGATCCAGATCGATTGGTCTTTATATTCGCACCGATCTCGTTTGAAGTACATCAAACATTAGGAAGACTGACATTTTTTAACGGGCGGTGACAACTACATTGCCACCTATTTAGATTCATTTTATTTTGATCTTTGTAATTTTTGCAACTCAAGAACCGCGTTTTCTGATAAAAAATACTTGTTTTTACAAATTTTGATCACCAACTTATAGGGTGTAGAGTATTTTATTCAAAATCGAGTTAATTGTATTGTCCATGCAGGAAAAGAAAAGGTGACAATATAGTTGCCACTGTCTTATAAAGGGGTAAAACAGCTAACATGGGGACGACCGCGTCACATTCAACCCGATTAGATGGTACATATACACTATACTCCTTTGCAAAAGGCCCGTAGCCAGCAATATAATTTGCGTGCTTCAAATTATTTTCCTCCACCAGAAGCATATCAGGGCTAATTATTGATGTTTCTGTCACCGCCGAATATTGCTTCATCAGAACTCGAAAAATTTGCAATAGATCCAAATATTTCTTGTCTTCGGTCCGGAAAAGTTGACAAATGACACGGTTGCGGAGGGTGGGTTCATTTTTAGTCGGGGAGGTAATTTTGTTGCGACATCCATCTCGGCTTGCGCAAACCATTATCAACGAAAGCTGTTTTTGCACGGGTTGTATTATAGCCATGAATGAGGAATATACAGTCGTGATTCACTGGTTGGCCCACAGCCTATGTCCAACTAACGAATTTGATTCGTTGGTTGGACCAACTGACAAATGTCAAAAACTCTCCAAAGAAGACGTTAGTAGTGTAAAAGATTAATAAATAGATTGTCAAAGCAAATTTGACATGAGATTTTGGCGTTCAGATGTTTTTCAGTTGAACAAAGGTCTAACGGCACGGCACGAAATATTATCTGTCATTCTGCCTCAGACTTGCGCGCCAGCCAAAATATCTTATGAAGGTTTCAGCCAAAATATCTTATGAAGGTTGCAATGATGTTCGGAAGGATTATTTGAAAACATCCATACCATGAAAAAATCATATAGGATGAAATACTCTTGCTTATAACACTAAACTTTTGCACTCTCTTTCTTTTACTACGTGATGAAGCTACAATATGCACATATTTGTATCACATATACTTATCTATACATCACACTTACTTTCACTTTGAACACACGTACATATTACATTTTCAATGATAAAGTGTAGCGAAAATTATTTTTTATTAAATTAATTTTTTGAGGACCTCACAAAAATAGGTCTTGCCAAGAACCTTCCAAACAAGTATTCTAACAAAAAATATAATTTTATTGGTTTTGTGACAACTCAGAAAAAAGGTATCTAAAGCTTTTGGTGTCGGTTTTAATCATACTTCTCCTACAGGTTAAACCATTTAAAATTTTATTAGCCAGAAAATTACTATGAGATGTTGTTCCTCTGTGATAATAATAATTTTATAATGAGAGGTTGGTTAACTTGTTTGCAATATCAGCCAGGATATTCAATTTTCTTGAACGATATAGACACTGTGGGTATACAGAATAACTTTTGAACCAGAAGTCGTAGCCTATTACTTTTCTTGGAAAAGTTGTACACTGTACTAGTATCTGCCGGAGTTAGCATTCTACATTTTTAGAACACATAGGAAACTGTCTACACGAATTTAAATATGAAAATTTGTGCCACCCTTGTAGTCATATGTGTGTTAAACATGTATGTGAAAATAATTAAAACTGACGAAGCTACGGCATTTATCTTGAAATGTATCCAGTGAAAATGTAATCGTGCACAGAGCATTCGCACGATTGATTTGTTTAGAAATATTTCCTAAATTATGAACGAAGGGTTTTGCATACAAAGATGAATAACTTTTATAAGCCTAAAACATTATTTTCATCCTAATTATTAGCGCATTTCCCCAAAATTCCACGCGGCCTTTCCCGATTGAAAGGAACGGCCGCGCTCCATGATACGCCGCGCCCATCTGTCATAATATCGCGATTTTGCATAACGAAGGGCTAAATAAATATGGACCAACAGGTCTGTGCCACAAAAGGAGAAGGGCTAAAGGATAACACATATTGTTCCAGAAAACAGCACTGCGTTATGCAACGTTTTGTGCAGGTTGATTATACCAGGTGCAAGTGGTGCCAAATTCACAACGTTCATTCTGAATTCAAAAGTCCTTTTTAGATTACAGAATTGATAAAATTGGTTAATCAATCAAATTCTGTTTTAAAAATTGTCCTTGCGTTTAAACCAAAATGGGAGGCTTATTACTACCGCTACATACTAAATTTCAAGCGCAAATAATTACAATTGCTAGTTACACCAAAAGCATACTGGCAACCTTACAGCGGCATTTAAGAAGCAGTTGGTGCGGCGTGTACGTTTCAGTGAATCTCTCAAGAAAAATTCCAACGTATAGGACGAACTTGTTAATAATTATTGGAGTATACCAAATATCAAACGTAGGGTGAAGTGCCTATTTTCACCATACTAAGGAGGGCGTCTCACTGAATCATTAAATACTCGGCCTACAAATAATGGAATGCGTAAAAACTGGCATCAACAGCTTTGCTTCGTTGTTAAGTACCAGGATAATAACATACATGCGCTGAAAACAGTGAAATTAGTGTGTTTGAGCGCAACGAAAACACGAATCGAGTGCCCCCATTGTTGCGCTACCATTTGACTCAATGCGTTGAACAAAGATGGCAGACACTGCTCTAACCAACGGCTTCAAATGGGTAGCGTGATAATAGAAACATAGCGATAATGGACTCATCACCCTAGTTTATTTAATCGTGCGTGCAAACGCGAAAAAGACGGGAGCGGACTTGGTGGGCACAATGTCAGAACCACCACAACGAATTCTCTTGACTATAAATGGTATTGGTTTTAAATTTCAAAGCAAAAACGTGATTGGAACACTTCAGCGAACCACCTGTTTTTTTTCTTTTTTCCAATCCGGCGCACATGCGCCGGGCATGTCATGTTTGTTCTTAAACGACTTTTTTCTTCGCTCCAAAGAGCGTTGCAGTAGTTCTGTGTAAAAGTTTGAGCTTAGAGATACAAAGAGGCATGAGTTTCGGGCTTCCTAGTTTTGTTTTTTTTTTCATGAGCTGTATAAGTATAGTCAAACATGAAATTTCAGAAACAACTAACGTACCGCGTAGTAGCACAGTACCGGCTGGCTGGCTGGCTTGATTGCAGAGGGGAAGGAGCTATCTGACCAAGAACTTATTTCTCATAACAGTTCGGTATGGCTTAAAGCCGCAGGCAAATTACTCTTACGTATGTGTTGGTGACCATACTGACATAAAAAGAAATTCGCGTTAAAATAATTTACCCAAGACTTGAACCGACAATCATTGTCTCACCGAAGACACCCCTTTACTAACTGAGCTAACGCGATATACAACAGTGTGATGGCAAAGTGGCATACATAAGTTTCGCTTGAGCGTGAACGATCCAAGTGCAGAGCTTCTGCTCGTGCATGCATGGGTATGGGACATTGCAAGATGACGTCGTATGAGTAAAAATGCTCGAAAAAAATGACAGCTCAGCGAGCTTGTTTACATGGACTTCGAAATTTTTTTATTCCGATTCAGTGCAAGAAATTGCTTTTAAATTCTAACATCATGTAAACAAGCTCTCTGAGCGTGTCATATCTTCGAGCATTTTTACTCATACGACGTCAACTTGCAACGTCCCATACCCATGCCATGCACGGGCCGCAGCTCAATACGCTTGAATCGTTCACGCTCAAGCGAAACTTATGTATGTCACTTTGCGAAGACACTGTCATGTATCGCTATAGCTCAGTTAGTAAAGGGGTATCTTTGGTGAGATATTGATTGTCGTTTCAAGTCTTGGTAATTGTTTAACGCGAATTTATTTTTATGTCAGTTGGTCACCAACCCATACGTAAGGGTTATTTACCGAGGGTCTGCCCCAAAGGGAAAAAGAGCGCGTCCGGATAAGAATAAGAAGAGTGGCAGATTTGACAAACGCAAAACAGATTCAAGATAATTTGCATAAGGTGTATGCATGTCTGCACAGTAATATTTTTGGTGGCAAACGCTTTGAGAGGCTGAGAGCACTAGTTTCTATATTCAAAACATTGTTTTAATTAATTTCGTTTTTATTAACCTCTTTTTTGGGGAGTGAATCAGTATTTACGCAATGTCGATCTTGTCAATCGTAAAGCCAAAACTCTCGCTTTGCGTATGTCTATACCTTATCTTGTACATCTTGGGTTTTCACGTCATTTGCAGTTTGACAAGACCAAAATTTGACAAGACCATAATTTGATGTTGGAACGGTCCATCCTTGAGAATGATCATAGGAAGGGCAATCCCTCGTTATTTACCTGCGACGTCAAGCCATACCGAACTTTTGAATCAGAATGAAGTTCCGGGCCAGAGAGCTCCTTTCCCCTCTGCAATCAAGCCAGCCAGCCAGCTGTGCTACTAACGGTAGGGGAGACCGAGGGGCTAGTTGGCGGTGTTTGCAGTTTTCATTTTTAACTGCTTTGACTTTGGTAGATCTTGCAAAATAGCCCACGTTGCATGAAATGGTAGACTGTTGGCAACATCTCTGAATTTTATTAAATTGTTTGATACGTTGTCTTCATTTCTAGAGACAAAAAAAGTAACGCGGAAAAGCCGCCAACTTACCACAGCCTCGGGGTAAGTTGGCGGTATGCATGGGGTAAGTTGGCGGACTGCCAGAAAATAATCAATTCAATATGAATACAATCACATAAGTGGTCCATATGGAATGTGCCGATTGTCTTTTCAATAAAACTGTATAGTATTCGACATATCTCATTATATTTCAGTCTCAATACCCTGTCATTTTGACTTCGACGCGTACTCCATATTCAAAAGCAAATTTACGAAATTCTTCAGGCGTTTGGCTGAAATAATTGTCCATTTCATTGACGAGAGACACAAGAAAATGTTTCTCTTACTTTGGAGTGAATTCCAGAAATAGAAATATATAATGACTATTTTTGCACCATCAATAGTACCGCCTATTTACTCCGTGTGCGTTACCGCCAACTTACCCCAACCGCATATTTTATAAAAAAGGATTTAAAAAATTACTTTTGGGTATGAATAGGCATAATATCTATACCGATGCTGAAGCCTCTTTTCACGCAGTACCGAAAAATATAATCGTTCGGGACCTTAAATTACACAAAATGTTTAAAATTAAAAAAATTTACAAATTATGCTCAAAAACACAATATCGTCCACAGCTTCTACAAAACATAATGTTTCGAAACAAAAATACATTGGATAATGCGTTTCACATTACTTAAGGTACACAACGAGAGACAACGCTTTATGCCTAATAGAAACGGAGAAAAAGGGGTTCCGCCAACTTACCCCAACCGCCAACTAGCCCCGGGCTCCCCTATATTATTTGTTTCTGAAATTTTATGTTTGACATATAAGCTGATGAAAAAAATATTAACAAAACTCGGAGGAGCGAGAACTCATGCCTCTTTTTATCTCTAAACCCCAACCCTTACACAGAACTACTGCAACGCTCTAAGGAACGAAGAAAACAGTTGTTTAGGGACGATTCATAAATTACGTAACGCTCTTAGGGGGGATGGGGTTCGACAAGTCGTGACATGTTGTGACAAAGGGGGAGGGGGAGTATGCTAGATCGTTACGTAATATGTTTTCACCGAAGAAACTAAAATTTGAATGAATAACGTAATAGAAGAGGGGGGGGGGGATGGAGACATTTGTGACAATTTGTTACATGGGGGAGGGGGGAGTCAATTTTAGGCAATTTTCACGTTACGTAATTTATGAATGGCCCTTATCCACAAGCATGACATGCCCGGCGCATGTGTACCGTATTGTCTAAAAGAAAAAAGGGAAGAAACAGGTGGTTCACTGAAGTGTTCCAATCACGTTTGTGCTTGGAAATTTGAAGCCAATGCCGTTCTCAATGATAGGTATGGGACCATTCATAAATTACGTAACGCAAAAATTGCCCAAAATTGACTCCTCCCTCCCCCCATGTAACAAGTTGTCATAAATTTCTCTATCCCCCCTCCCCTATTACGTAACAAATTCCTCGAAAAAAAAAAATTGTTACGTAACGATCTGGCTTACTCCCTCTCCCCCATATGTCACAACTTCTCGTACCCCCCTAAACGCGTTACGTAATTTATGAATGGTCCCTAATCACCAGATGGAACTTTCTAAATGGAGCCTAACTTTGTAGGGATGATTGCTTTCGATGATAGCATCACAGAGAACAGATATCCATGATCGAACAAAAATATTTAAAAAACGTGTGTAAACATTTGAATTAATATACGAAAAACACTAGCGCCGCCACACCAACCTATCCCAACTATCCGTCAAATCGATTCCGGAACCGGTTCGAAATCCTGGATGGATTCAGCCAGGGTTGTTAATACGATACATTTTTCACGATAATTTATCGGCGTTACTCGTTAACGATAATGTATCGTCATCGGAAACTCCGTTAACGATAATGTATCGTCGCCTTCATCGTCATCGTCGATAATTGTATCGTCGTATTCATCGTCATCGTCGGTTCATCGGTTATCGCGATACATTTTGCGTAACTTTCCCGTTTATTGGAGTTGAAGTTGATGCGGTAACCTTTAAATTTTTTAGAAATAAATACCTATTGAAGGACTTGTTGTTGGCAGTTGAAAATCAATAGTTTTGGACATTTTCTATGCACAGCGGAGTCCGACGATGCGTCAAAATGATTTTTTTCAACTTTTCGGGAAAGTGTATTATATTGAAGGGAAAGTTGTTGGCAGTTGAAAATCAATAATTTTGGACATTTCAATACGCAGAAGGTCGATGTGTCAAACTAGAATTTTTTCAACTTTTCGAGTAAGTTGGTGCACAGAAGAGTCCCAGATGCACAGTGTTTCCAAGCGGCAAAAGGTGATCAAAATTGTTTTGACCGTGAAGAAAACACATTTTGAGCTATTGTGTAATTGTTTTGTAATTATTTTTAGCGCGAAAAAAAATATTTTGAAGAAACTTTTAGTAGTTAATTAGGCCATTCACAATTTAATTTAAACTAGAAGATTTTGGATTTTAAAAAGGACGTGCATATTTCCAATGTTTGATTTCCTTTTCTAGTTGGGAAGCTTTTAGCCCCCTCCTCCGTTTCTTCTCTCAACTATGTTACAAGATGCTTCATGCTTTCTTCTTTTACCCTTAAATATGTAGTGTAATTTATGAACGGCCTCATAATAGAGTTTTAGTCGTTTTTTGAATAAAGTGAAGACCCGTTTTTTCAGCCCCTAGGCGAATTTTAGGCTGATAAAACGATGACATTGACAAAATCGGCACATATTTTTTCTGGTTTTGAAGAGACGAAGTCAAAACGCAAACACCTGGACTAACATATTTTTTCTTTCTTTTAATAAACCGCAGCGGTTAAAATATTCTTCTTTAGTTCATCGACAAAACCTCATAACCCGTTCTGATTATTTAGTAAAAATTGCCCTTAAGGAGGGCTTACAGTACAGTATCATTATTTTTGTATATTTTGCATCTCTAAGATAAGAAAAATATGCTAAAGAATGAATTTACTCGAATTTGACTTGAAAGTAGGCTAGAGCCCACCAAACGATTTTGATAGTATTTGTTTTACAGATTCGTATTGGTCGTCGTCTGCGGAAAATTGCGGCTTCCATACCAAAATATTGTTTTTTGGACACTAAAACATTCGATAACTTCTAAGTCGTAAGAGATACAAATAAACTTACATTACAAAAATTCTGTATTTTCTTATGCTGAACAAAATCTTGCGACATTTTGAAATTCTACAAAATTACCAGGAAAAGTTTTTTTTTAAGTCACATAGTCTCTTCAGCGAAGTTAATACTTAAGATATTCTCAACAACTTTGCCAAATAAAGTTTTTTTTATTTTCATAAATGACCAAACAAAAACTTGCTTCACAGCTTTAGAGGGATTAATTACCCAACTAAAACTTTTTAAATGCAAAAAAATACAAATAAACTTTGCTGAAGTCACTATAGATAAAATTGTTTTTCGTGGTTCAATGAATTTCTTTCACCTCTTTGCCACTTTGGAAACACTGTGCACTGGTGGATCCTCCTGTGAATTGAAAATGTTCAAAACTATCGATTTTCAACTGCCAACAACCTGCCCTTCAATATAAAAAGTTCGCGAAAAGTTGAAAAAAATCTATTTTGACGCACCGACGCACAGTGGGGCGATAGTGAAAAAAGACGGTCAAAAGCCTTTCCTGAGTTTCACAGATGTTTTCATGCTATGATGTCTTCAGGAAAGTTTCCTAGGACTACATCCTACATCTTTTAGGATAAGCACCTTAATTTTTCTTAAGGTGCAACTGTCATTTAAAAACAAATTTTTTTTAGCTCAGTAACAATTTTTTTTTGCGCGGAATCTTATAAATTAATTTATTTTGAACAACTTTGATGAACATATCCGCCATCTACATATTTTTCCTTAAGAAATATGTACGGTGCACCTTAAAATCAGTTTTTTATCTTTCTCTTCTACAACTTAATTTATTCTACATTGGTATGTTCTAGAAAGTTTTAGATATCGTAAAGACACATTACTTTTCTGAAGACTCCAATGATGTATGACATGTGTTTCGGGATAAAAATCGTTTTTTCTCTAAAAATGGTCATTTTAATTACAAAATTTCTCAAAATTGTGAAACATTGTGAACCAAAACTCAGAATGATTAAATTCACCATGTTATGTAGTATATGTAAGCGAAGTATAGCCATCCGGACTTTTCGGGTTTTTTGCTTTTCATGCATTCTTTACTGCATAATGTATGGATATTTCGCAGTATCTATAGAATGCCCATTAGCGTGTTTTTTGAGAAGGGCCAATAAGCATGCTGTTAAAATTCGCTTTGAGAGAAAATTCCGGAAAAACCGTAACTGCCTAGAATGGATGTTAACATTTTATGAAAGAGAAATGTTTTCGCTTTTTCTGTTGGAGTACATTTTAATAGGCAATTAATGGTTTGACCAGAGTTTTCTCTCAAAGTGAATTTTGACAGTATGCTTATTGGCCCTTCCTAAAAACATGTGTGATTTCTTCTATTATCTACAATTAACAAGTAAAATCAATGAAAGTAAATGAAGCAATAATTATACATTCGAAGGACACTCAAATTGCTTTTTACGCGGGTATATTACTTGCTAAAAGCAATCCAATAATTGATAGCATTAGTGTTATGAATATTTTATTGTGAATTATTGAAAATAAAAGAAAATACACGTCAAAGCAAATATCATTTTAAATCACTCTCAGAGCTTGAGTTTTGTGGATTCGTGAGTTACTGGACTGCTGACTCTTACGAAGAATGAGAGGGATAATGTCAAAATTTCATAATCTTTACAAGATTTTAGTTTTAGTTTTAATCATTCAATGCAAAATACTTCTAATGTATAATTAGTGCTTTATACACTTTCACTATTTTTACATGATGATTGTTGATAATAGAAGATATATTTTACATTGAGTTTAGTATTCTGTATTATGACGTGTTGATTTACTAATGGGCAATCTAAAGATACTGTGAAATATCCACACATTATGCAGTATAAAATGCATGAACAGTAAAAAACCCGAAAAGTCCGGATTGCTATATTTCGATTACATATACTACATAACATTGTGAATCTAATCATGCCGAGTTTGGGTTCACAATGTTTCACAATTTTGAGAAATTTTGTAATGAAAATGACCATTTTTTAGAGAAAAATCGATTTATATCCCGAAACACATGTCATACATCATTGGAGTCTTCAGAAAAGTTTTGTGTCTTGACGATATCTAAAACTTTCTAGAACATACCAATGTAGAAAAAATTAAGTTGTAGAAGAGAAAGATAAAAAATTGATTTTAAGGTGCACCGTACATATCTCTTTAGGAAAAATATATAGATGGCGGATATGTTCATCAAAGTTGTTCAAAATAAATTACTCTATAAGATTCCGCGCAAATTTTTTTTTGTCGTCGATCTAAAAAACCTTTTTTTTTTAAATGACAGTTGCACCTTAAGAAAAATTAAGGTGCTTATCCTAAAAGATGTAGGATGTAGTCCTAGGAAACTGTCCTGAAGACATCAAAGCATGAAAACATCTGTGAAACTCAGGAAAGACTTTTGACCGTCTTTTTTCACTTTCGCCTCACTGTGCGACGGTATATTGAAAATGCCCAAAGCTATTGATTTTCACTTACCAATAACTTCTTCAATATAATAAACTTTTCCCAAAAGTTAAAAAAAATCATTTTGACACATCGTCGAAAATGTCCAAAACTATTGATTGTCAACTGCCAATAACTTTCCCTTCAATATAAAACTCTTGCGAAAAGTTGACAAAAAATTCCATTTAGACACATCGTGGGACCCCCCCCCCCCCCCCTGTGCATATAAAATATCCAAAACTATTGATTTTCAACTGCCAACAACATGTCCTTCAAAAGTTATTTTTTCTAAACATTTGAAAGTTTACCGCATCAACTTCAACTCCAATAAACGGGAAAGTAACGCAAAATGTATCGCCATAACCACCGATGAATTATCGACGATGACGATGAATCCGACGATACATTATCGTTAACGGAGTTTCCGATGACGTTGACGGGTGGTTAACGTTATCGACGATGACGATTAATTATCGATTAACAACCCTGGATTCAGCATGGAATCTAGCTCAAAGAAAACAACCGATTCCGACTCTATCGGTTGACGCATTTGAGCTGGAATTCATGCTGGAAGTCCGAATCGGTTCCGAACTAGTTTGACTGGGTAGAGGAGTAACCGCTGTCAATTCTGTCGCACTCAGCCACAAAAAAACATGACGACAGTAGCGCACCTGGTTTAGATATCCAAACTACCTTCGAAACCGTTAGAGATTTTACACAAGTTGAATGCTGAAGATGGACGTCTGTTCTCTGTGATAGCATGTTTTTGTTACAGCTCAGCAAAACAAAAAAAAAAGTAAAATGCTACAGGCTACTCAAAAAAAAAAATGTTATTAAAATTTCCAAAAATAGTTAAAATTTGTTTAATGAAGATTACCACTAAACACAAAATAGTTTTTTTTTCACGTTTTCATCGAATTTTCAACTTTGAGCTTCAATTTCCTTTAACAGAAAGCTACGATTATTCAAACAATGTGTGTGTATGAAAGGTGTGAGCGTTGGGAAGAAATACTAGTGCGGATGACAACAGACAATCATGTTTTAGTAGTTTTATTTAGATTTTTAAAGAGACCGCCTAGAGGCGATGTTGGGAACTAGAGGGTTAATTTGATTAAAACCATAACATCCACCAGCAAAATCTAACATCCGGACGATTAACATTGCTGTCGTTTGTTTTGTTTTTTTGTGACATTTGACGTACTAATGAAAGTTAATTTGTCTTCAAATGCTGTACATAATCGTACAAATAATAACCTGTCATAATAAAATGAAGAAAAAAAATATTTATGGAGAAAGTCGCAGGGGATCGGTATTATTCGTAATTCCCCTAAAATTGCTAGTCGTAACTCGGTGAACTTATGGCACTCAGAGGAAGCTCATGTATGTTATATTTCAACCAAGCGACTGTCTGTTGGTACGGTATGATTCGAAAACGCGCTACGGAGTAAACAAATGGTTGGTGGTAATAGACCTTTCTCGTCAAAAAATTTTATATGATAGGATGCTTCCTTTTTATTCCCCAACTCGTTACTGCCGATTGCCGCGATGATTTGGTACCTCTAACTATTGAAAAAATCAAAAATAGTGCAAGCTGCTCATTTAACCCCATATTCTGAATACCTATTTTGCCTTGTTTCCTCGTATTTTTACACCATTTGGATGAATTTCCTGTGGGGAATACTAAAAGGATGCCAGATCTGCATATATATTAGTAAATCTGCAGATTTTGCATTTTCACTGCAGATGTTTTGCAGATTACAAATATTTAGCAGAGCAAAGCCTATGCCAGCCAATTTATACACAAGCCTTCAACATTTTTGATCATTTAAAATATATACATACTACATTTCTATGTCAAATTTATTGAAGATTTTTGTAGCAATCTGCAGACTTTTATATTTTCACTGCAGGCTATTGTTTAAATAGACCTGGCATCACTGATGCTGAAATGATTCATTCATATACCTGTCAAAAACATAGAGCATTGCATGAAAATGTATAACCTCACTTTTCTGACAGTTCAGTGTGCTTGTTTACCTAAGACTTGTTTACATGGACTTTTAAAATTTACATTACTTGAATACTTTCGATGCTCTTTGAAAGCCTATCAACTCAAGAGGGATGAGGATTGGAACAATGGGAACCTGGTGCCACATTATGCAACCAATTCGAATCGACCTTTTCACACAAGCTTGAATACAATAAACCTTTCGTTTCGAGATGAGTAATGTCACCCCTGGTTCATACATTGACCAATCGGCGCTGGATGCAAAACCCGGTGGCATATGCTGAATCGTAAGATCAAGCATTGGGCTATAAAACGATTGCTTTCTGGATGATGGATAAGGATTTGTACACATTTGTTTGTTTGCTCGTGGGTTAAGTCCTAACAAGATGATCCGATTTATTACTCATTTTTAGGTGGTGAAGTTTACCTGAACTTTATAGGTAACGAATTCGGTCGATGATAAGTTGTTGAAATGATCGTTCAATACCCATACCGAAAAAAGTTTCCATTGGTCAGAATGCCTACCAGCGTATGATAGCTGCAAACATGAGGACAACAAGGTTATCGCTTTCGAATGGAACAATTATTTATTATTCGTGTTCAAGTTCCATTACAGCAAAAGTTTCGTCGATTGACGATTATCGCATTGTCGTTGATTTAGCCGGCAAATGCAAAACAGTGCTCGGCACTGACATTAAGGAGTAAGAAGGATTTGATAGGAGTGATAAGAATGCAGAGCATTATACATTCTGGAGGGAGGAGAAATTATATGTAAATTTATATTATATCCCGAGTTGCCATCATTTTTGCACCGCAATAAAGCTTTCTGCAACTGCTGTCTTGCTCAAATTGGCAGGAAATAACTAGGCAGCGAATGATAAATTGCATAGTCAATTTATTTACTTTTTCGGAAGGATAAGTAATTAGTATGTTGTGAATATATATGTGTCGCCGGTGCCGTGTGTTATGGTGGTACCGGACGGAACCGTTGGTCAGCAGACCGTCCTTGTCGCACTGGTCATAAATGCGACGTTTTTTCTCATCTGATAGCACTTGACATGTTTCGGAGATCTGTCTTAACGCTCTCTACTTAGCGTAGGATACGCGAAACCGCTGCTAGCTTTCGTAAGAAAATTCCTAGCTGCTGCTACTCTACCAGTCTCTCTCTCGACTGAGGACTACAATTTCGGTCGACTAAATTGTGCTATGAAAATTGTACTTCCTGGAATTTCACCTAACGAGATCAATTCATTGTGAGGAATTTCGCTGCGTTCCAATATTGTTTGCCTCTGTAGGTGATGATGTGTGTGGATTCACTTCGGCAGCCAGGTCTTATGTTTTCGGTAATTTTGCTATCTTATTCTGCTGAATAAATTATCTGGTCAAAGCCTCTACCTTATACTATGGTCACTTTAAAAACGCATTGCTATTTAATCTTGTAGCTCTTGGCAAGTCAGTCCTGGTACTGTTCTCGACTAATCCTGGCACTATACCGCTGACGTCGCACTTATTACGGTGATCTAACTTGGCGAGAGCGGCAGTGGTTTCGTCGGAATTGTTCACTCGACAAGCAGGAAGTGCAAGGACTCTGCTACTTATGCCTGAGCCCCTCGTTGAAACCTTCGTCCTGTCGGAGTGTTAGCTTCGTCCGATACCGGAGCGTATTGCTGAACCGAAGCAGTCTGCTACTGGCGCTGCTTCCTTCGAATCGGAATCGCTGAATATTCCCGTTAGCCGAATGTCCAACGTGGCCGAAGGCAAACCGATTGCACCAACCGTAGCTGAAATTTTGGCCTTTAATCCAAGTCCCTGCCATTGACATAGCGACAGACGAGTGCGGCGCAGGTTGGACCATCGGTTGACTCGGTGCCGGACAGGGCGAAACAGCTGCAACAGGACCGGACCTAGTATGGGGTGTAAAGGTCATCAATTGCCATAGATCACCAAAATGCTCTGCGTGAACATTGTGAACAAAACAAACCAAACGAAATTGATCGCAACAACGATAAAATAATCTAAATTCTACCCAAACATTTGAAAATGAGAAAAAGGCAAAAGAAATTTTGGTCGAATTCATTATAATTCTATTTAAAAATTAAATACTGTTTTATTTAGTTTGATTGCGCATCTTGTTTACATCAGACACACCCCTTAATTCATTGAGTACGTATTTCACTGCCTTTATAATCCTTTTGGAATCAGTTACAATAATCCTTTATAATCATTTTATAGGCCTTTTTCAAATGTTTAGCTGGAAATTCCTTGCTTCTTCAATGAATCATGTACAAGAAAAGTAAAAATGTTAAATTTAACGGAACAATGTATGATGCCGACATCAATTAAAAAATACAGCTGAGCGACCTTATTGGGAAAGTGTTAACATTTGGCAGCGAACCAAACCAAGTTTCTCATACTATGATCGAATCAACAAAAATTCCAAGATCATGTAAACAATCTCTTTGAACTGTCAAAAAAGTGAGGTTAAACATTACCATGCAACCAAAGAGAATAGGGAAAGAGACGAATAGTGTGAAGCCAAAAATACCTTATTGAGCAGACCAATCGTGCAATGTAAATAAACATTACTCATGCCTGAGTTGGAGGAGATAAGTATTGTACATCTATTAAAAAAGTAATTTCAATTTTCGTCAGAATTTGGTTCAATCGTGATTGTGAGGTGCATTCTAGAGTATATGTATGAGTAAAAACAAGCTTTAGAATTATTTCATCTCTTTGTTTCGAAATGCGCATCGTTTGATAAACAAATCCAACGATCGACATACGGTTTGTTTTCAAAATATAATAGGAGTCATTTAAAGTGCTGCCTGTGGAAGCGGTTGCCAAAATTCTAGTGTTGAAATCATCATAAAGGGAGTGTTGCTGTTTTGACTGATTTTCACTCTTCGTCTCTTTCCCTATTCTCTTTGCATGCAACGTTCTCCACCGAGAGGTTCACTTTAGTTTGTTTACATATCCAATGAACTTTGTACCGCGACTCACCACTTCATTTGCCGCGTTGCCAGGAAGCCAAGCAAAAATATACAAAACAGTGCTGCCCAAACACATATTTTGAGTCCCACCATTCTTGCAAAGGTGAAAAAAATACTCAACATTCTTGCATTTTTCAAATTTAAAAAAATCATTAAAAAATCACGATAGCTCTAAAAAGTCTCATTTCAGCGGAAATATTCTTAAAAATGTGTAGTCTTTTGAATAAAAATAAGAAAAAAGGGGGTTAGGTCGGACGAGAAAGGTCTATTCTCTCACTGATAGAAAGCCAAAAAAGACTTAATATCACCGGGTCTTAGGAACAATGCTTGTTGAAGCCACGATTTTAGCTTGCCTTTTTAAGGATTAAGACCGTCCAAAGAAAAAATAGACTGCACAATGATGCGTGGGCGGCCCTTGAAAACTTAATTTGCTGTAATAAACACATAAAAAAGGAGAGATGCACAGTAAACTGGCTTGAGCTATTTTAGCTTTAAAAAAATCGCAATATAAAAAAATGAGAGAAAACATAGATTTGAACTCACGACCTTTAAGTTGATCTGCTATAACGTTACTAACTAAACTATATGTACATTTCGAAACCGACACAATATAGCCCATCAAGTAAAGTATGAAAGTATTTTATCATTCATTCATTTCAGGCGTTCGGCAAGAGAGAACTGAATAGTAACAGCAACTATAGAATACGAAAGTTTAGCAACTTTAATAACCATTGAAGTATCTAGTTATTCAAACGCGAAGACGCGACAATTGCCGATGATCAGCAGTTCTATCAACTTCCTAACACTTTGTGATGATGTAATATCGTAACTTACAACTTGTAAGGCAATGCAGTAATGTTGTTCTTTCAGAATATTTTTGTCTCTTACTGGCTCGATCGACAGTCACTCGGTTTTCATGTTTTCTCGAGCATCTGATGCTTAGAGCACTTGTCAATTTTTCCCATTGTTACAACGTCTTTCGCTGCGATTTTAAGTTCCAATTCTGGGTGTTCAACATATTGAATGTAAAATGAATTCTAGGAAAAATATATCCAGTATATCCATCTACAAGAAGGCCCACTACCATTACTTTTACATAGGGTAAATTGCCTATTTTCACCCTATTAAGGAAGGTACCTCACTAATTCATTAATTACTCGGCCTACAATCGATGGAATGCGTATGAATTGGCATCAAGAGTTCGTTGATTAGAATCAATCTAATAACACAAATGCCCTGAAAACAATGAAATGCTCGTGTTTGAGGGCAACGAAAATTCGGATTTAGTGCCTCAATTGTCGCCCAATGCGTTGAACAAAGATGGCAAATAGAAACATGGTGAAAATAAGCTCATTACCCTATAAGTTAAAGGTATGGGTAACGGGGCGTTGGGGCGGGACAGAACGGTTCGAACGGTACATGTTAGAGACAGCAACGCTGTGTTCGCGCTCAAATTATAAAGGTGAGGGCGATTGAATCCCCATAACGACAAACAAAAAAAAAATTTAATTTAATTTTTTTTTTTCAGGGTGAATAGGCAATTTTGTTACCCTAAAGGGTGAATTTTTAATCGGTTTGATCGTATCTCTAACCGTTTCTGCAGAATTCCACAAATGGCGCACAGTATCTCAAAAGGTAGATAATCAGTGTTTGCCTCTAGTAACGTTAGGAGAAAGGTGACTTTTTTAGCCTCACAAAATCATGTTTCCATAAAATCATTTTTACTGACCAATTCTATTTAATAAACCAATTGTTATTTGGAATATTAAATACGACCTAGACCTGCTATTTCGATGCTGTAGACTAATTATTTTGTGATATGACAATCTAATAAAATTAGAAGTTAACAAAATGAATACTGGACAAATTCGAAAAATTAGATTCCTCAAAGTACAATGTCAGTCAATTGGATTAGTTTGAAGGTATTTGTAATTAATAAACAATTTCGCAAATGCAAAAATATATTACATAACATCACATTAATATATTGACTTGCGGTCTGAATATTGAAAAAATCATAACTTTGTCATAGAAAACCCTAAAGCTTTGGCGGTCTGAGGGAGTGGGAGCTAGAAAACTGGAACTTGTGCTTCTAATCAAACAAAACATTACGCTACTCACTACACTACAGTGATTAAATCATGACAATATTATAACCGATTTGGTTAACCCAACATTTATTCATACATAGAATCTCGACATCAACATAACATGATCAGCCTCTTCATGACTTTACAAGTGTTCTCAACAAATTCCTTTGTTGGTATTAGAATTAGCTACAACTTTACTGAATAGAGTAAGGCTCTATTTGAATTTGTTTGGAATCGAAAAAACGCGTTTGGAAATAACGAAAATTTTCCGAACTAACCGCAAAACCAATGGCTTAGACGCTATTAATACAGAGCACAAAAATACAATTTTAAAACTTTACACTGTTTATGTTCACTAACCAACCAAAAGTTTACAATTTCGTTTACCATAAGCAATTTCGAAAAAATATTATTCTGCTTAAAATTTCAGATATAGTAAGTATCTCAGAGCTAATGAGTATTCAATAGAAAATTCAGCCAAACTGCAACAAGTTCTACTGCCCATGATCACAAATCATTTCCATAAAAATTAATAATCCCAAATATATGACAAATGTGTGATCATGAGCAGTATATTGCAGGTGAGTAAGTTTGGCGTTATCTGTCATTAAACACCAGAAAGACAGAATCTGCGGACCTGGAGCGCATTTTGATAGTTGCATCAGTCATTTTACAACAATTTGAAAGAAACCTGTAAATTTTCATTGAATCTGATGTAGTAAAACGTGTCGTTCAAATATATCTAACAAAAAGCATCTTTCAAATATAACATCGCGATATGAACATCATATGGTCGGTGTTAAGTCAGACCGGACTAAGTGACAATATATTGATTTCGAGAAAAACGAGTTTAAAGTTTCGATCTCAGTATCCTCTACGTTATAATTGGAAATAATTTTTGTCATAATTCTTGTTTATTGTTATATATTTTAAATCTGGCAAGAGTCTAATGTAGCTGAAGAAATTCTTTATCCAGTGCTACCATTATCTCACTTTTTGATGTTTTGCAACTTAGTCCGGTCTGACTTAACACCGACCATATAGTAATTAGAAAAAAAAAGAACCAGAAAAAAACGGAGAGGTAGCGAATGGGCTTGAACCGGCCAATAGACCTTTCTCGTCCGACCTAACCCCCTTGTTTCTTATTTTTATTCAAAAGACTACACATTTTTAAGAATATTTCCGCTGAAATGAGACTTTTTAGAGCTATCGTGATTTTTTAATGATTTTTTTTAAATTTGAAAAATGCAAGAATGTTGAGTATTTTTTTCACCTTTGCAAGAATGGTGGGACTCAAAATATGTGTTTGGGCAGCACTGTTTTGTATATTTTTGCTTGGCTTCCTGGCAACGCGGCAAATGAAGTGGTGAGTCGCGGTACAAAGTTCATTGGATATGTAAACAAACTAAAGTGAACCTCTCGGTGGAGAACGTTGCATGCAAAGAGAATAGGGAAAGAGACGAAGAGTGAAAATCAGTCAAAACAGCAACACTCCCTTTATGATGATTTCAACACTAGAATTTTGGCAACCGCTTCCACAGGCAGCACTTTAAATGACTCCTATTATATTTTGAAAACAAACCGTATGTCGATCGTTGGATTTGTTTATCAAACGATGCGCATTTCGAAACAAAGAGATGAAATAATTCTAAAGCTTGTTTTTACTCATACATATACTCTAGAATGCACCTCACAATCACGATTGAACCAAATTCTGACGAAAATTGAAATTACTTTTTTAATAGATGTACAATACTTATCTCCTCCAACTCAGGCATGAGTAATGTTTATTTACATTGCACGATTGGTCTGCTCAATAAGGTATTTTTGGCTTCACACTATTCGTCTCTTTCCCTATTCTCTTTGGTTGCATGGTAATGTTTAACCTCACTTTTTTGACAGTTCAAAGAGATTGTTTACATGATCTTGGAATTTTTGTTGATTCGATC
This sequence comes from Topomyia yanbarensis, assembly GCF_030247195.1. Classification (NCBI taxonomy): domain Eukaryota; kingdom Metazoa; phylum Arthropoda; class Insecta; order Diptera; family Culicidae; genus Topomyia; species Topomyia yanbarensis. The sequence continues at coordinate 235,197,498 of NC_080671.1, forward strand.
ATAGTATGAGAAACTTGGTTTGGTTCGCTGCCAAATGTTAACACTTTCCCAATAAGGTCGCTCAGCTGTATTTTTTAATTGATGTCGGCATCATACATTGTTCCGTTAAATTTAACATTTTTACTTTTCTTGTACATGATTCATTGAAGAAGCAAGGAATTTCCAGCTAAACATTTGAAAAAGGCCTATAAAATGATTATAAAGGATTATTGTAACTGATTCCAAAAGGATTATAAAGGCAGTGAAATACGTACTCAATGAATTAAGGGGTGTGTCTGATGTAAACAAGATGCGCAATCAAACTAAATAAAACAGTATTTAATTTTTAAATAGAATTATAATGAATTCGACCAAAATTTCTTTTGCCTTTTTCTCATTTTCAAATGTTTGGGTAGAATTTAGATTATTTTATCGTTGTTGCGATCAATTTCGTTTGGTTTGTTTTGTTCACAATGTTCACGCAGAGCATTTTGGTGATCTATGGCAATTGATGACCTTTACACCCCATACTAGGTCCGGTCCTGTTGCAGCTGTTTCGCCCTGTCCGGCACCGAGTCAACCGATGGTCCAACCTGCGCCGCACTCGTCTGTCGCTATGTCAATGGCAGGGACTTGGATTAAAGGCCAAAATTTCAGCTACGGTTGGTGCAATCGGTTTGCCTTCGGCCACGTTGGACATTCGGCTAACGGGAATATTCAGCGATTCCGATTCGAAGGAAGCAGCGCCAGTAGCAGACTGCTTCGGTTCAGCAATACGCTCCGGTATCGGACGAAGCTAACACTCCGACAGGACGAAGGTTTCAACGAGGGGCTCAGGCATAAGTAGCAGAGTCCTTGCACTTCCTGCTTGTCGAGTGAACAATTCCGACGAAACCACTGCCGCTCTCGCCAAGTTAGATCACCGTAATAAGTGCGACGTCAGCGGTATAGTGCCAGGATTAGTCGAGAACAGTACCAGGACTGACTTGCCAAGAGCTACAAGATTAAATAGCAATGCGTTTTTAAAGTGACCATAGTATAAGGTAGAGGCTTTGACCAGATAATTTATTCAGCAGAATAAGATAGCAAAATTACCGAAAACATAAGACCTGGCTGCCGAAGTGAATCCACACACATCATCACCTACAGAGGCAAACAATATTGGAACGCAGCGAAATTCCTCACAATGAATTGATCTCGTTAGGTGAAATTCCAGGAAGTACAATTTTCATAGCACAATTTAGTCGACCGAAATTGTAGTCCTCAGTCGAGAGAGAGACTGGTAGAGTAGCAGCAGCTAGGAATTTTCTTACGAAAGCTAGCAGCGGTTTCGCGTATCCTACGCTAAGTAGAGAGCGTTAAGACAGATCTCCGAAACATGTCAAGTGCTATCAGATGAGAAAAAACGTCGCATTTATGACCAGTGCGACAAGGACGGTCTGCTGACCAACGGTTCCGTCCGGTACCACCATAACACACGGCACCGGCGACACATATATATTCACAACATACTAATTACTTATCCTTCCGAAAAAGTAAATAAATTGACTATGCAATTTATCATTCGCTGCCTAGTTATTTCCTGCCAATTTGAGCAAGACAGCAGTTGCAGAAAGCTTTATTGCGGTGCAAAAATGATGGCAACTCGGGATATAATATAAATTTACATATAATTTCTCCTCCCTCCAGAATGTATAATGCTCTGCATTCTTATCACTCCTATCAAATCCTTCTTACTCCTTAATGTCAGTGCCGAGCACTGTTTTGCATTTGCCGGCTAAATCAACGACAATGCGATAATCGTCAATCGACGAAACTTTTGCTGTAATGGAACTTGAACACGAATAATAAATAATTGTTCCATTCGAAAGCGATAACCTTGTTGTCCTCATGTTTGCAGCTATCATACGCTGGTAGGCATTCTGACCAATGGAAACTTTTTTCGGTATGGGTATTGAACGATCATTTCAACAACTTATCATCGACCGAATTCGTTACCTATAAAGTTCAGGTAAACTTCACCACCTAAAAATGAGTAATAAATCGGATCATCTTGTTAGGACTTAACCCACGAGCAAACAAACAAATGTGTACAAATCCTTATCCATCATCCAGAAAGCAATCGTTTTATAGCCCAATGCTTGATCTTACGATTCAGCATATGCCACCGGGTTTTGCATCCAGCGCCGATTGGTCAATGTATGAACCAGGGGTGACATTACTCATCTCGAAACGAAAGGTTTATTGTATTCAAGCTTGTGTGAAAAGGTCGATTCGAATTGGTTGCATAATGTGGCACCAGGTTCCCATTGTTCCAATCCTCATCCCTCTTGAGTTGATAGGCTTTCAAAGAGCATCGAAAGTATTCAAGTAATGTAAATTTTAAAAGTCCATGTAAACAAGTCTTAGGTAAACAAGCACACTGAACTGTCAGAAAAGTGAGGTTATACATTTTCATGCAATGCTCTATGTTTTTGACAGGTATATGAATGAATCATTTCAGCATCAGTGATGCCAGGTCTATTTAAACAATAGCCTGCAGTGAAAATATAAAAGTCTGCAGATTGCTACAAAAATCTTCAATAAATTTGACATAGAAATGTAGTATGTATATATTTTAAATGATCAAAAATGTTGAAGGCTTGTGTATAAATTGGCTGGCATAGGCTTTGCTCTGCTAAATATTTGTAATCTGCAAAACATCTGCAGTGAAAATGCAAAATCTGCAGATTTACTAATATATATGCAGATCTGGCATCCTTTTAGTATTCCCCACAGGAAATTCATCCAAATGGTGTAAAAATACGGGGAAACAAGGCAAAATAGGTATTCAGAATATGGGGTTAAATGAGCAGCTTGCACTATTTTTGATTTTTTCAATAGTTAGAGGTACCAAATCATTGCGGCAATCGGCAGTAACGAGTTGGGGAAAAAAAAGGAAGCATCCTATCATATAAAATTTTTTGACGAGAAAGGTCTATTGAAAGCCCGAAAAAGCTTCATCATTTCTGTTCATAATTACAAGTTTATTCAAATTAGAGGATAATTATTGTAACCAGCCGTACCTCTGAGACCACTTGCCTTTCTGAAGGTTAAAGAATATTACTATTTTTACCATTTTTTTGTTAACCATTTTTGTTAACGACCTATTGAGTCAATTTGTCAACAGTTTTTACGGCATTTAATTACCAAGGGACCAGAAGGTGAAGTATATTTTTCAATATTTAGAGCCATAGTGCTCAAGGGAGAGCAAGGTGTTGAAGGGAGAAAGTTTAGAAAAGCGTGGAAGGATCATATATGCAAGCTTAGAGCTCACCGGCGACTTAACTTTTTGTCTGCTACCGTAGGAGTCAGGGTCTTTTGGCATTAGAAATGCGAATCACCTGAGTTTACGGCATGTCCGGACAAGCGTAAAGTAACTTGTTATTTCATGCTGTCGGAACCGACTAAGTTTTGAAAAAGGGATATTTTGAAATCAGTGTATCAGTGATTATGCAATGAGAGGAGATGCGTGCCTTAAGAAACATGATCTTCTACAATTAACAAAAAATCAAAGCTTTTTGAGCGATTTAGTGGAGGGGCTAAGACATGGTCTTTATTAATCACATAATAATGGTTAAAGTAAATTTTATCAATACCTCGGCATGCAAGAAATGGATTGCGTTAAAATCGTTATCAATATGATGGCTTCATTCGTCAGTACAGTATTAAAATTCGCACAAAAAACGAGTGTTACACGCAAGCCAATGATTAAATTTTAAAAGCATTTATCGTATGTTTATAAAAGTGCACGACAAACCTACATGATGGTTGAATCAGTTTATTTGTACCCTGCGTGTTTGGCTAGCGTATCATCTACTGCCCCCACAAACATTCAAACTATTCACTATGAACACTATAAAAGCACCTAACAAGAATTCGTTTTAATCAGTTTGATTTTTCATTGCGCCTGAGCTGAAAATATACTAGCTCCCCACAGAAATACGCCATATGCACCTCAGAGAGCATGGAAGCACCCTACGAGTTAGGATAGACTATTCACTACCGTCTCATGAGCTCAAATACTCATACCAACGCCCCAAAGAGATACAGTATATGCGCCCCAGAAAATCAGAAAGCGCCCGGCAGGTTAGGATAGACTATTCGCATAACCCCCATGAGCATACTACCTACCCGTTAGCCCAACATACTCATACTACTGACCCATAGAGCCTGAAAACGCCCTGCAACTTAGGATAGATTATTACCGCCTCATAAGCTTAAATACTCATTTATATGCGCCCCAAAGATACTGAAACCGGTTGAAAGCGCCTTGTAAGTTTGGAAAGTTTATTGCCCACCTATCTAATTGCCAGGCGAGCCATGAGAATATCATACTAGCTCTCCAGTGAGTGTGGAAGTGCTCTGCAATATATGGGAATATCATACTAGCGCCCAATAAGTCTCGGAGTGCCGTGTGAACTATGAGAATATCGGACTTGCGCCCTAGGTAGTTTAAGAGAGCCCTGCGACTTATGCGAATATTAAACTGGTGCCCGAGAGACTCTGAGAGCACCCTGCGAGCAATATGAATATCATGCTGGCGCCTCATAGGGTCATATTAGCACCATAGGGAGCTTTAGAGCGCCCTGTGAGCTATGAGAAGCACCCAAGCGAGTGCGGAAGCGCTCTCCGAGCTATAGGAATATCTTATTAACGCTCCAGAGAATCTTAGAGCGCCCTGCGAACTATGAGAATAACAGACTAGCGCCCCAACGAGTTTGAGAGCGCCCTGCGAACTACGTGAATATCGTAAAAGCGTTTGAGAGAATCTAAGAGCGCCCTGCGAACGATGAGAATATAAGACTAGTCCCCTAGAGAGTTTCAGATTGCCCTGCGAACTATGGCCCGAGAGACTCTGAGAGCGCCCTGTGAGCAATGTGAATATCATACTGGCGCCCCATAGAGTCATATTAGCGCTCTGCGAGCTATGAGAAGCGCCCCAGCGAGTGCGGAGGCGCTCTCCGAGCTATGGGAATATTATACTAGCGCTCCAGAGAATCTTAGAGCGCCCTACGAAATATGAGAATATTAGAATAGCGAGTTTGAGAGCGCCCTGCGAATTAGGTGAATATCGTAAAAGCGCTCGAGAGAATCTAAGAGCGCCCTACAATCTATGAGAATATTAGACTAGCACCCCAGGGAATTTGTAAGCGCCCTGTAAACTAAGAGAACATCAGACTAGTAACCTAGAGAGTTTTGTGAATATCATCTTAGCGCCCTGAAGAGCTTGAGAGTGCCCTGTGAGCTATGATACTACGTATCACACTAAGGCCCTAGCGAGCATGGAAGCACTCTTCGAACTATGGGAATATGATACTGGTACCCCAAAGAATCTGAGAGCACCCTACGAACTATGGGAATGTCAGATTAGCGCCCTAGCGAGTTTGGGAGCGCCCTGCGAGCTATGGAAATATTATACTGGCGCCAGAGAGAATCTGAGAGCGCCATGCGAGCGATGAGAATATAAGGCTAATCTAGAGAGTTTGAGAGCGCCCAGCGTGCTATGGGAATGTTATGCTGGCGCTCGAGAGAATCAAAGAGCGACCTACGAGCTATGTGAATATCATACTTGCGCCCCATAGAGTCATACTAGCTCCCTGGAGAGACTGAGAGCGCCCTGCGAGCTATGAGAATATCATAACAGCACCCCAGCGAGTGTGGAAGCGTTCTTTGAGCTATGTGGATATCACAATAGCACCACATAGGGTCTCGGAGCGCCCTACGAGCTTTGAAAATGACAAACTAGTGCCCCTGCGAGTCTGAGAGCACCCATATCATACTGGCGCCCCATAGAGTCATATTAGCGCCCTGTGAACTGTGAAAAGCATCCCAGCGAGTGCGGAAGCGCTCTCCGAGCTATGGGAATATTATACTAGCGCTCCAGAGAATCTTAGAGCGCCCTACGAACTATGAGAATATTAGACTAGCGCCCTAGCAAGTTTGAGAGCGGCCTGCGAATTATGTGAATATCGTAAAAGCGCTCGAGAGAATCTAAGAGCGCCCTGCAATCTATGAGAATATTAGACTAGCGTCCCAGAGAATTTGTAAGCGCCCGGCAAATTAAGATAACATATTAGAGAGTTTTGTGAATATCATACTAGCACCCTGAAGAGCTTGAGAGCGCCCTGAGAGCTTTGAAAATGACAAACTAGTGCCCCTGCGAGTCTGAGAGCACCCTGCGAGCTATCGGAATATCATACTAGCATCCTATGAGTTTTGCAAATATCATATTGGCGCCCCAGTGAGTGTGGAAGCGCCTTGCAAGCGATGGGAACATCAGACTATCGTCCGAGAGAATCTGAGAGCGCCTCTTGTAAGTATCAAACTAATGTTAAAACGCTCTGCGAGGTGTGGGAATATCATACTAGTGCTTTCAAGTATCTGAGAGTATCCTGCGAGCTATGAGCATATCATACCAGTGCCCCATACAGTCTGGGATCGCCATGTGAGTTATGAAAATATCATACTAGCGCGGCAGGGAGTTTGACAATACCCTACGAGTTTGAATCGATTCACAAAATTCCAATTAGCTGGGATCATTAAATTTGCCATCCAGAATGATAAGGTCAATGGAATTTTTTTTTTGGCTCAAAATTTTTTTTTCGGTTCCAGGAGCTGGTTAGTCGCCGACTAACCGTGACTAACCGCAACTACGGCACTGACGCTAAACAAAGGTGTTCGTACTATCGAGGTATACCTGTGATGATGTTTTCTATAAGCACTAAATTCAAACTAAGACATAATTATTAACTAATATAATAGAAAATCTGTTTCATGCAAAAATGTTTCCCGGCTAAATAGGGTAACCAACCTTATTTAGACCCATACATATTTTGGACCCTGTTAATGTATTTGCCTCCTACACTGCCAAGTTTCTCTGAATTTGTTTGGTTTGATGCAACAATTACATTCTTTGGGTTGTCTATTAATATACCAAAAAGTACCCTCACACCCGACGAGAATCTCGTCCATTGATTTCTGGAATAACTCTGGAGCTGTTACCAGGCTGAATGGCAAACGTTTGAAACGGTACAGTCCGCGACTGGTAATAAATGTTGTTGCGTCCCGGAATGCTTCATCAAGTTCCACTTGGAGAAACGCCTCCTTTATGTCAAGTTTGCTCCAAACGCACCTTCTACCAATTTTCGACAGGTAATCGTCAATAATTGGCATCGGATGGTGTTCCCTTAGAACCGCTTCGTTTACTCTGCGTAAATCCAAACACAAACGAGGGTCTCCGTTTGCCTTGCCAACTACAACCAAAGGCGACACCCATGTTGTAGGGCCAGTCTTCACCTCGATGATGTCACGTCTCAAAATATCATACAGTTTTCTTCCTACAGCTTCCTCTAACGGAATCGGAATTCTGCGCATCGGTTGGAATAATGGAACAGCTGTGGGATCAATACGAATGTGCGCTTTTACTCCATTGATTATTGAAAATGGATTAGCCTCTACAGTACTGATGTTTAACCCAACCTTCAATACTCCCAGTTGTTTTGCTGTTTTGTCACCAAGCAAGCGACGCTGGCCTCCGTCAACGACGAAAAAATCTGCTCTGACAGTTAATTTTCCAACTGAGATGTCTGCCATGAATGACCCGAGTATGGTCAGAGGTTTCTGGCTTCCGTAAGCTCGTAAGATTCGAGAGCTCCCTCTCTCAGATGAGAACACAATCACTTTGTCGTCCTTCAGTTTTGACCACATCTTTCCACTGATAAGATTGGCGTCTGCCCCCGAGTCAAAAAGCATTTCAATGTGGACTCCACCAAGTATGCATTTAATGACATTCGATTCGTTTCCTGAATAGAATGTGTAATACACTTTCGTATCGTCGTTGTGCTTTTCGATCAATGCACTATGGTTCCAAAGCTGTATTTAGGAAGACAAAACTGTTTGCGCCTAAACTGTTGATTTTAGATATATAGTATCCTCGGCAAACTTTCTTAGAACTTTCTTACCAATTTTTTTATATTAGTTGAATTAGGGTGGTCCTTGTGGTTAGGGTGTTCAAAGCATCAACTTCTTAGATATGTAAAATTCAGCTACATATTGTTCTACAAAGTTATAAATCAATCAAATTGAAGCATCTTTTCTGAAGAAACTATGTGGCTATCTCTAATGGTTCATGTGCTATGATTTTTGCAATATTTAAGGTAGGGTGGCTCTTTAAAAATTGGTTTTCTATTAATATCTTTTTATGTGTTAATTTCTTGCTAATACTTTGTTCTATAGGTTTTTAGAACTTTTGTAAATACACATTTTTGCCGAAGCAATAAAGTTTCTATCTCTTTTGTTTGCATAGTTACAGGCGATTTTCAAAACAAAAATGGTTTTTTTCAAAGCTTTCTATCTATCTTCCAACATTGCAAATGGATTTTCAATCTTTTAATTTCATTTGAAAGATCGAAACTTTTGTAGTTTTTGGTGAAAAAACTGGGAGAGCGTTGTTTATGTAAAATAAATAATTAATTTTAATTAATTTCTTAGTTGATTTTACCATAAGAGATTGAGCGATGAAAACGTGACCTCTTAAAATCACTATTTTTCATTTGTCACTTCATACATTGATTTATCGTAAATACTTTGTTTGCAGTACTTTTATAACTTTGCATGGCGAAGATTTTTGCTGAAGTAACAAAGTTATTATCTCGTCTATTTGAAAAGTTATGAACGATTTTTGTTGAACAATACACCAATTTCAATTTTTTTTATTTATTTTACAGCAATAACGCTCTCGCAGTTTTTTCACCAAAAACTACAAAAGTTTCAATCATTGAAATGAAACTAAAAGATTGAAAATCCATTTGCAATGTTGGAAGATATATAGCTTTGAAAAAAAAATCATTTTTGCTTTAAAAATCGCCTGTAACTATGCAAACAAAAGAGATAGAAACTTCATTGCTTCGGCAAAATTTGTGTATTTACAAAAGTTCTAAAAACCTCTAGAACAAAGTATTAGCGAGAAATTAACACATAAAAAGATATTAATAGAAAACCAATTTTTAAAGAGCCACCCCACCTTAAATATTGCAAAAATCATAGCACATGAACCATTAGAGATAGCCAGATAGTTTCTTAAGAAAAGTTGCTTCAATTTGATTGATTTATAACTTTGTAGAACATTATGTAGCTGAATTTTACATATCTAAGAAGTTGATAGTTTGAACACCCTAACCACAAGGACCACCCTAATTCAACTAATATAAAAAAATCGGCAAGAAAGTACTAACAAAGTTTGCCGAAGATACTATATATCTAAAACCAACGGTTTTGGCGCAAACAGTTTTGTCTTCCTAAATACAGCTTTGGGACCATAGTGCAATGTGGGTACTTCTGCTTGTGGCATCTCGTCTACTGTTCGAACTTGTTTCCCGAAGTCTTTTTCCATCAGTCTTTTCGCATTCCGACACAGCTTCTCGAAATGCCCGTAGCTGTTGCAGCTACGACATTGCTTTCCCCTTACCGGACAAGCAGCTGATACCGCTTAATGACCCATACTGCCACAGTTGAAACAAGCTCGGTTAGTCGTTCTTGAACTCAACTAAATCGGTTTCCCTTGTATACGTTTCTGTTGTCCAATACGGAAAATCTTTTTCTGTGGCGGAGGTGCCACAATATCTTGTATTTGCTGATCGACGCCCTCCTGCGCTATACCCAACGTTTCGATTTCAGTGAACGCTGGATCCTTCAACAGAATCCTTCTGCGTACATTGTTCGAGGAACATCCTTCGATAACAGCATCGGTAAGATATATGTCACTTCTGTACCGTACTTTTCGAAGCCGCAGTGTGTGACTTGCTGCTTTAGACGAATAGCAAAATCGGCAAAAACGTTCTCCCGGTTTTTGTTTCTTCAGTCGGAGCTTGCAACGCTCAGATATGCTCTGATGCTGTGGCTCGAAAAACTCATCCAGCTTCTGAATAGCTACTTCGTACCAATTAGGCTTGAAAGCTATTAGTGGTACGTGATCGCAATCCTTCAAGTTTTTGGATACCATTTGCAAAGCAGGGCAGCCAAGATGTAATAGTTTTGCACGCATAATATACTGGTCGGATATTTCGTAAGCTGCGAAATAGCAATCCAAACTAGGGGCAGATCACTTGTGATGCATTTTTAAAAATCAGCGAAATTAAATGCATTTCTTTGCATCAAAATTGAAATTCGTAATGCATTTTGCGTTGCGTGCAATGTATTTTGCGTTGCGTGTAAGACGTCAAAACCCTCCCACTGAGACGTCCAAAAAATTGTTGCAAAATCGTTCAACACGGGTCCAACGAAGGCCTTTCGTTGAACGGTTATTTGGACGTTGTCCAAATTGGTCCAACGAACGTCCTTCATTGGACGATTTTGAAACCAACCGTTCTTAGAGAGCTCTAAGAACGGTTGGTTTCAAAATCGTCCAACGAAGGACGTTCGTTGGACCAATTTGGACAACGTCCAAATAACCGTTCAACGAACGTCCATCGTTGGACCCATGTTGAACAATTTTGAAGCAATTTTTTGGACGTCTCAGTGGGAACCCTACAAAAAACAGCCCTACATTCAACAAAACATCGAACAAAGTGGATCAGCGTAGGACGATTGTTAAGTAATCTTTACTGGGAGGGAGTGCAAAGTTGATGCAAAAATGGAAATTAAATGCATTTTTTCTAAGTTGATGCAAATTTGTTATACATTCCTAGAGTGACCTGCCCCTAGAATCCAAAGCATCTTTTCATATTTTCCACTCTCTAGCTAACTTGCCTGTTTCGATCTGATCACATCGAAACGGTGGGATCGATCGTGAATCTTGCATCTGAAAACATAAGATCGAACAACTTTATTATTTTTCTTCTAAATACTTTCGATTGATAAAAAAAGGTTTTTCAGTGTAATCTCATATGTGCCAAAGTCACATATGTACGAAACTCCCTTTTGTGCAACTATTTGCACATGAACCAATATCCCCTTGTTGTATTCGACCTTAATTACGATTCCTGCTTTTGCCGGGGAAATTCAACTAATTTCCGCCTTCTGGTCTTCCGGAGAATTCTACTAATTCTCGCAATGTTTATTCGAAAAACGTTAGCTACTACTTTTACCGTTGAATATCACTGGAGAATTCTTAAAATTCTCGCAATTCACGAGGAAAACTGAAAATTTTCCGTTTGATTGTATGATGCAATCACAATGACGCCATATGATTTTCTCGCAACTGCTCTACGATTCTTTTTTTTTTCGTTTACCTTATCAAGTCCTCCTCTTTTTCGCGAATACAATAAATGCGGAAACTGCGCTATAATTATCAGTACAATATCTTATTCCGATTCTCGTCACCGGATTGTGGTATTGACTCCCTTATCTCCGTCCGTGTCCGTCGAAATCCAAGAATTAATGATCCCCCTCTCTTTCACTGCCGAACCAAGATCAATCCTTCCCAGGTCGTCCTCATTCTCCATGTTACAATAGTACAAAAGGTGGGGCATATTTATTATCTAGCTTAACTTTTCATCCGGGCGTAATGTACTACAGCTAACAAATTTTCCATAGCGATAAGAGCTATGTTCACCTGTTAAAACATTTTAAGATACGTGTAAGGAACAACTAGGGTTGCCACCCCTCCGGGTTTGGGCCGGAGACTGCGGTTCTCGGAAGCGATCTCCGGGCTTCCGGTTTTTCAATTTCTCCGGGTTTGCTGGGAAGAAGCATAATTTCAATTTTTTTTTAATTAATCGACTCTTTACAAAATATTTAAAAAGTCTAAGTTAACTATTACTCTGGTTCAGATTTATTTTGCCCGTGTAATCCTTCATGTCAAGGTGGCGAAGATGAGTTCACCAAATATTGCTGATTTCTTCCACAGAGCAATGAAAATGAAACAAATACAAATCAAGGAAAGTAATACTTCGCAAACGTGAAAAATTTACAGCTTTATTTTAACGTGGTAATAAAAAGCTATTAAAGTGGTCTAAAATGCCGAGCAATCGCTTTGATTTTAATTTCTGTCTAGTTTGACTCAAAATCCACCCCCCCCCCCTTCGGCGTTCAGTGAAAATCTCCGGGTCAAAGTATCCCCAGGGGTGGCAACCCTAGGAACAACCTTTAATGATATGTGGGCATGTAGGGCCTTTATATTCAGAGTGTAGGTGATCTTCCTATGGAAACATAGCAAAACACGATTTTTGATTGGAGACACCTCTAAATCATCTCCAAATTAAGTCATTTTTGGCGAAAGTTTTTAAATTCACACCTAGAAAAAAAATCTGAGCTGACTTATGTATATTTTAGTATATCTGTTTTTTTAGTGGGACTTGGTGTTTTTTTCACGGAGCCTTCGAAAAAACTGTATGATTTGGATGTGTTTCCCGAAGATATACTTCAAAAAGGATTGTTTGATGAAAAAAAAAATGAAAATGATCAAAAAGTACATGCGACAATTATGCGTAGAACGGCAGTGTAGTTTTTACAGGTGTTGCTAAGATGGCACTTTAGTATTCGTAAGATGAATCTTACACGAGTGCTGTGAGTGATATCAGAATAAATCGACTTGCCTACGTCATACCGTTCGTTCAACTCCCATTGTATCGTGTGAAATATGGCGTCGACCGGTTGTGCTTGTGGATTGTTTACATATTTTTGGTTTCTGTCATAAGCAAACCGAATGATCTGCCACACCTATTTATACTACATTACTGTCAATGGCCCTCCCCAGTAAAGTTTAGGCGGAAATGAGACGGAATTCCGGCTGGTTAGCATACCGGCCCCAGCGACACAACCGATTCTAGTTGGGATCGTTGTATCACTGGAGCCGGGCTCTAACTGGAACCAGCCGGAATTCTGGCTCATTCGTTCCAGAAGGATTCGAAGCGTGCTCGATTACCCAGTTAAACTCATTCCGGAACCGGTTCGGATTTCTGAATGGACCCTCTAAGAGCGGTTGGTTTCAAAACCGTCCAATGAAGGACGTTCGTTGGACCAATTTGGACAACGTCCAAATAACCGTTCAACGAACGTCCATCGTTGGACCCGTGTTGAACGATTTTGAAACAATTTTTTGGACGTCTCAGTGGGGAGTCATTATGAATTCCAAACCAAATGCAACAACCGATTCCGACTCAGAATCGGTTGTTGCATTTGATTTGGAATTCATACTGACTCCATTCAGGATTCCCAATCAAATTCCGAATGGTTTAACCGGGTAGGCTCGCTGACGAACTAGCAAGTCGACATAAATTGACTTTTACAACATTGCTTTACAGCTAAATGGCAGTGTTGGTAAACACGGCTCACAGTAAAATTCAAATTTATGTCGACTTTGTCAGCATGCACAGCCTAATTGGAATGACACTGGCAAATAAATAATAAGAAAAATATAAATATGACGAGTTTGCATCCAGAGGAATTCAGCGCTAGATTCAGCGTGCTTAATTCGCACGTAAATAAGAAAGATATCGGTTCTCCGGTTTTTTTAGCATATCTTCCTTCGAACGTTTCGACACAGATACTTCAAACAAACAAACATTAATGATCTTAAATGCTTATTTGCAGGCTAAACAAAATTGGGAAAAATCCCAATATTATGGCTCACAAAGAAGAATCCGAGTCAGCCAATGCAGAAACTAATCAAATCAGTGCTGTGGTAAACGCGTTGGCCGTTGAAGCTGAAAATAATTTAAATAACCTTAGGTAAGATCATTTTTCGTATTCTGGTTGTAGTTGAAAATCGAAAAATTGACATGCGCCTTTCGTTTTTTCCCTATTTACACAGTGGGCAATTAAAACGCATGTTGTGTACATGTTAGAGAATCAATTTGCGCGTCATCTACACCAGTTGCGCTTTAGTTCCACACGCTGAAAATAGGAGAAAAATCGAAAAGCGCTAGTTCACTATTTCGATTTTAAACTGCAACCAGAATATTATAATTCATTAAAGGTTGCAATTCATCTTTTTCCTTTCTTTGATTTTTTCAATCGTTTGTGTGGAATCAGTGATGGAAGCGGAAGTTTGAACAAAATTCACTCTGATTTAAGTTTGGCGGAGTTAAATCAAAATTTACGCATGAGCTTACCTCGGCCAAAAAGTGGAGATTTTAGAGCTCTTTTCGAAGGTAGTCCTTAGGAAATCAACCACTCTCTCTGGAATTGACAAATACTCTTCTATAAGGTACAAGTGAGATATTACAAATAAAACTTAATTTACATAAACTAATAGCGTCCGTTCACATTACTATTATAATTTAATGTGTCTGCTTAAACTAGCCACTCAAGAATGCTAAGAAATCGACTTTTTAGTAATACAGAAAACAGACTTTCAGCTGTGTAAAATTTAACGGTCTATTCAAAGGTAATTAAGATAATATCACCAGGTGAGTTTAATTTGATAGCGGAGGTTTCAAAACGGTTTTACATCGTTTTACTAAATTTGGGAAGACGGTACGGATTTTTGATCGCGTGTACGGAAAAAATGCTTATACGGATTTGTTCGGAATTTGCACGGAATTTTCAACTTCAGTGGAAGTGGAAACACTCCCGGGATAACAAATTTTTTTCCACAAATGGGAACCGACTAGATAACGTTGCAAACTAATTTCCCAGGATTCCAATACTTTGAAACTAATCTATTATATCAATAAATCAATTATCTCATTAACTTATTTAGCCGATTCATCTAGCAACAATAGGCTGGTCTGTCCAAAAAATATATTCAAAACGAATATCTCCTTATTGAGAATTGTGATGAGCAAACCCACGCTTACGGAAATATTCAGCTTCTCGACGAAATATGAAATTACATTTTCCAATAAAATTTTCAATATTGTACTAATCTACTTAGGTAACTAAACTTTTGGATAAGTATTTCTTAGTCGATTAATGATCGAACAAATGAAATTATTCGATAAATTACAGTGTTGTACAGCGCAAATTCGTTAGTTGGGTTACGAATGCGCCCCATCCCAACTAGCGAATCGTATTCGTTAATTGGGGCAACTGACAACTTGTAAAAATACACGAGGTAAACGCTGATTGTTCGTTTTCTTTCAATAAAAAACAAACAGACAAATTTTACGGTTCACGAAAGTTGGCTGTTTCCTTCCAGTTTAACCCTTAAATGCTTGAAACTAATTTTTCATTGATACTCATTTTTTGGTATGGAATATGGATACGATATTTACCTCTTGGTCCCAGTGAGCAAATTTTCTGGCAGAGATCGCTCTGATACATTTCTGTAAGTCTTGGTTTGGCAACCCTGTCAGATTTCTGCGCGTATTCTGTCGGGTTAGTTGAGCTAGGGCGGACTTGGTTTCGCTCGCGTTTTCTGGGAAATTTTGACAGGAACCGAGCAAAACCCTGGCATAACTCGGACATAAACTGTGCAGATCCTGGCAATTCCTACCTGGTAGAATTTAGCACGAATCTAATTGCTATTAATTATTTTTTTGATAAATTCCTTCACATGAAATAGGAAAAGGATACGCCGTCGCAAAATACCGATAAAGCGCAAGCATAAATCATTGGATAATGTAATTGAATTCATCAGAGATGACCTTCAAAAGTTAGCAAACTAACCTCTCTGCGGTACAAACTAATTGATGCTGAATGGAGGAAGCACAAAATCTAACACATTTATTTCACTAAAAACATTCCGGAATATGAATTGAAAAAATTAAGATTCATTGAATTTCAAAGTATGCTTTTTTCTAAATCGTCAAAGAAATCAACCAATAAGCCCCTTGAAATCGATGACTTCCAAACGTCAATCAGTTTTTGAAATTCAGTTTTGTCATAAGAGTGTCTTTTAGTTGGGGCAACTAGCGATCACCCAACTAACGAACAGCTCAACTAGTGAACCCCCAACTAACAAATTTGTGCTGTACTACGTTCACACTACGAGTTATAACACTTTTTTATGTTACTTTCTATTTGATTATATTGTTTTTTTTGTATTGCATTTCTAATTTATTTCTAGTTTAGTGTTGGGTGTTCAGCTACACACGGGAAGAATGGAGTACCCAAACCATGGGTTAAAAATCACCAGCGTCAAGTTCTAATAGTGCGAACCCAATTTTGGGTACTGTTTTCAAAAGGGATATTACTTTAAACTGAGTATTGCATGTCTAACCTAATTTTGGATAGTTTGGGATTGGCATTCAACATTTTTTTCTCCCGTGTTAAACAAGCGTCGTTTGCTTAGCCCGCTAAATGCTGTGAATATTTTGAAACTATAGTATAATTTACATATCCTGCACGTTGAATTTAAGTGTTTCACACTAAACACAGTGGATAGACACTTGGGTTTAGTGTTTTTATCGGTTGTCTGTGTCGTCGGAACAACCGATTTCATTCGCAAAAGAAAAGGTAGGTTTCACTTGTTTAGTTTTAAATGATTGGTTTTCTCATCATTTATAATATTTCTCTAGTTCACTACTCGAAATCGTCTGAGCACATCAGCAGTTCGTTTATAGAGCCATTCCCACAACTGCAAGGGGAGGGATCTGCAAGGTGGTAAAGCTGACAGCCGCTGGGAGAATTAACTGGAACACATCAACCGGATCCACTGTGTTTGGATCTTCGGTGAAAAAAATCATCAGTTTATCTGTAAGTAATGCCATTTTCGTTTTTGACAGTGCATCACACCGGTGTAGTCGGTGCTACCCGGTCAAACCATTCGGAATTTGATTCGGAATCCTGAATGGATGGATTCCAAATCTAATGCAACAACCGATTCTGAGCCGGAATCGGTTGTTGCATTTGTTTTGGAATCCATAATGACTCCATTCAGAAATACGAACCGGTTCCGGAATGAATTTTTTTCTAATGTTCTATAACAGCGATTCTCAACCTGGGGTCCGCGGATCTCTAGGGGGCCGTGAAGTAGTTACCAGGGGACCGAGAAGGAGATTATTTATCTCGGAAGGAGCTTTTTTTGTAACGTACTGTAAATAATATTTGAATAGTACACAAAATGAATGTTAAGCCGCGGGAGTCTGCAACAACCCTGGATGATTAAGAAGTGGTCCGCGGGGCGAAAAATGTTAAGAACCGCTGTTGTATAAGATCCCATATCTACATAGGGCCGACTTGCGATTATAGGCAGAATAGAACGAAAGAAGAAAAATCAGCGATAGAAATAACCGCGTTTTTGGGTGAATGCTGAGTGGACAAAATTCGACAAAATTCAAATATTTCATGGTTTTTGCCTTTTTCATATGCTATGCAATGACTATAAAAATCGACTTTTTAACCGAGGCCCGGAGGGCCGAGTGTCATACACCATTCGATTCAGTTCGTCGAGATCGGCAAATGTCTGTGTGTGTATGTACGTGTGTGTGTGTATGTGTGTGTGTCATTTAAACTCACACAATTTTCTCAGAGATGGCTGAACCGATTTTCGTAAACTTAGCTTCATCTGAAAATTATAACGCTCCCATAAGCTGCTATTGAATTTTTAGTTGATCCTACTTCTGGTTCCGGAGTTACGGATTGAAGAATGCGGTCACACAGTAAATTCCCATATAAACTGGTACCACCATGATGTTCAAATGATGTAAAACATATTAAAATTGATCACAATCGTCTGAGCTCTCGATCGAAGCAGATCGTTTTTCTTGTGCTGTGCATAGAGTAAATCACTATATATACATTGTGAAGGTCAACCATTGTTTGAGGCTGGCTTTGTTCGCCGGTGCCTAGGTTGGTGAAGTGAATAGTGGAATAACCGGACAAGCTGCTAAATAAGCTAAGTATCTTTTTTTTCATTTCCCTTTCCCCCGATCGGTCGCTACTTCTTAGATCCCTTTCCCCTGAATATAAGTTTCATCTCTCGTTTACACCACGTGCTATCCTCGTGCCTAAATGGCCGAGGGCGAAGTAACATTGGATGGGAATGATATTTCCATGGATATACCGGATAAAGCCGAAATTACTCCCTCCCCTGATTCTCCCAGTCCTCCCCGTATTAAAACATACCCAGCCAATTCGACTGGACCCTGGGTGGTCTATTTCCGGCCCATCACGAAATCGCTTAATATTTTAGAAATCTCACGGGAGCTGACTGCTAACTACCCGGCCGTAGCTCAGATAACACGTGTTAGAGCTAATAAGATACGCATATTAGTGAATGACCTCGACCAGGCAAACCAGATTGCTCGCAGCGAACGTTTTACAAAGCAATTTAAAGCGTATATTCCTTGTTTAGCAGTGGAGATCGACGGGGTCGTCGCCGAACCGGGTTTGAAGTGCGAAGATGTGTTGAAGTACGGAGTTGGTTGCTTTAAGGACCCCTCACTTGAACATGTGAAGATTCTGGAATGCAAGCAATTGTATTCCGCAAAAACTGAGAATAATAAGACAACTTATTCATTGTCAGACTCGCTTCGAGTGACTTTCTCCGGGTCTTCCCTCCCCAACTATCTCCTCCTGGATAAGGTTCGTCTACCTGTTCGCCTGTTTGTACCGCGGGTAATGAACTGCAGCAATTGCAAGCAGCTGGGCCACACAGCCACCTATTGTGGCAATAAGAAAAGGTGCGGCAAATGCGAAGGAGAACATGAGGATGACTCTTGCGGTGGAGAAACTGAAAAGTGTATTTACTGCGGGGGCCTTCCGCATGATCTTAAATCATGCCCCGCGTACAAACAGCGCGGGGATAAAATTAAGCGCTCCCTTAAGGAACGCTCGAAGCGCTCTTATGCAGAAATTCTTAAGAATGCTTCGCCATCTGTCCCTTCCGAAAATTCCTTTGCTCTTTTGGCTGGCGTTGAGCAAGAATCTGACGACCCACAAGAGGGAACATCTTTGGTTACCTCAGGGGAGTCCAGGAAGAGGAAAAATCTAGCCTCCCCTAAATTGCCTCGTAAGGGTGCCAAGGTGTCGTCCACTCAGAGTGCGCCAATTACAATCAATAAATCCAATGGAAGTGATGCACTAAAGCCGAAGCAAGTTGCTCCAGGACTTGGAAATTTTAATTCTAACAAGGAGTATCCACCACTTCCAGGGACACCAAAAACCCCAAGTGTTCCCTTTTTTCAAACAGATACTCAGTCCAGTAGCGGACTAATGAAATTTTCTGACATAGTGGACTTAATTTTCACAGCTTTCAATGTTACTGATCCTCTTAAAAGCATTCTGATACATTTTCTCCCTATGGTGCAAACATTTTTGAAACAGTTGACTGCTAAATGGCCCCTCCTTGCAGCGATCGTATCCTTCGATGGCTAAGTCATCAAACGAGGTCACTGATTCGATCACTGTCCTACAGTGGAATTGCAGAAGTATCCTCCCGAAAATCGATTCCTTCAAATTCTTACTAAACAGTTTAAAATGTGATGCTTTCGCATTATGTGAAACCTGGTTAACTTCTGATATAAATCTCAACTTCCACGACTTTAATATAATCCGTCTGGATCGAGAAAACCCTTATGGAGGAGTACTTTTGGGGATCAAAAAGTGCTATTCTTTCAACCGAATTAACCTCCCTTCGACACCAGGCATTGAAATTGTCGCTTGTCAAGTTTTAATCAAAGATAAAGACCTTTGCATTGCTTCCATCTACATTCCTCCTAGAGCCTCGGTAGGGCACCGAACGCTTTGTAATATCACGGAATCCTTACCGGCTCCACGGCTAGTTCTGGGAGACTTTAACTCGCACGGTACGGTATGGGGCTGTCTTCATGATGATAATAGATCAACATTAATCCAAGATCTTTGCGACAAATTCAACATGACCATCTTAAACACGGGAGAAATGACGCGGATTCCTACACAACCAGCACGCGCAAGCGCGTTGGATTTATCGCTATGCTCGACATCGCTACAGTTAGATTGCAGGTGGAAGGTGATCCCTGATCCCCACGGTAGCGATCATTTGCCTATCGTGATTTCAATTGCTAACGGTTCAAGACCATCGGAAACAATCAATGTCTCGTATGACCTCACACGGAACATTGATTGGAAGAGTTACGCGACCGCGATATCCGTTAAAATCGAATCCACTCAAGAACTTCCTCCGGAGGAAGAGTACAGGTTTTTGGCTGGCTTGATTCTCGACAGTGCGAATCAAGCTTAGACTAAACCAGTACCCAGCGCGAATACCCATGGACGGTCTCCCACCCTGTGGTGGGATAAAGAGTGCTCAGAGCTGTACGCGGAAAAGTCCACTGCATATAAGGCCTTCCGGGAAGACGGGTTACCCGCTAGCTATCTACAGTACGCGTCGTTAGAAAGGCGAATGAAGAGTCTAATGAAAGCCAAAAAACGCAGTTATTGGCGCCGGTTCGTCGACGGGTTAACGAGAGAAACAGCGATGAGCACTCTTTGGGGTACGGCTCGACGTATGCGTAACCGTAATAGTACCATTCAAACCGTTGGATATTTGCTTTCGCCAAGAAGATCTGTCCGGACTCTGTCCCGGTACAGAAAACGTGCCGCGCCGCGTCTCCTCACGATACCGCGAACGAAACACCGTTTTCGATGGTGGAGTTCTCACTTGCTCTCTTATCATGCAACAATAACGCCCCAGGGTTAGACAGAATCAAATTCAACTTGCTGAAGAATCTACCTGACACTGAAAAAAGGCGCTTGTTGAATTTATTTAACAAGTTTCTTGAGGGTAACATTGTCCTTCATGACTGGAGGCAAGTGAAGGTCATCGCCATCCAAAAACCAGGAAAACCAGCCTCCGACCACAACTCGTATTAGCCGATTGCAATGCTGCCCTGTATTCGGAAGTTGTTCGAGAAAATGATCTTGTTTCGCCTCGACAATTGGGTTGAAGCAAATGGCTTACTGTCAGATACACAATTTGGCTTCCGCAAAGGCAAAGGGACGAACGATTGCCTTGCGTTGCTTTCTACAGAAATCCAAATGGCCTATGCTAACAAAGAGCAGATGGCATCAGTCTTCTTGGATATTAAGGGGGCTTTTGACTCAGTTTCTATCAACATTCTGTCAGAGAAGCTGCACCAGCATGGTCTTTCGCCAATTTTAAATAACTTTTTGCTAAACCTGTTGTCTGAAAAGCACATGCACTTTTCGCATGGCGATATAACAACATCGCGATTTAGCTACATGAATCTTCCCCAGGGCTCATGTCTAAGTCCCCTGCTCTACAATTTCTACGTGAATGACATTGACGATTGTCTTGCCAATTCATGCACGCTAAGGCAACTTGCAGACGACGGCGTGGTCTCTGTTACAGGGCCCAAAGCTGCCGACTTGCAAGGACCATTACAAAATACCTTGGACAATTTGTCTGTTTGGGCTCTTCAGCTGGGTATTGAGTTCTCCACGGAGAAAACTGAGTTGGTTGTTTTTTCTAGGAAGCGTGAGCCGGCACAACTCCAGCTTCTATCAATGGGTGCAACGATCAACCAGGTTTTCACATTTAAATATCTAGGGGTCTGGTTCGACTCTAAAGGTACCTGGGGATGTCACATTAGGTATCTGAAACAGAAATGCCAACAAAGGATCAATTTTCTCCGAACAATAACTGGAACATGGTGGGATGCTCACCCAGGAGACCTGATCAGGTTATACCAAACAACGATATTGTTGGTGATGGAGTACGGGTGTTTCTGTTTCCGCTCCGCTGCGAATATACACTTCATCAAACTGGAGAGAATCCAGTATCGTTGCTTGCGTATTGCCTTGGGTTGCATGCACTCGACCCATACGATGAGTCTAGAAGTGCTGGCGGGCGTTCTTCCGCTAAAAAATCGATTTTGGGAACTCTCATATCGATTACTCATCCGATGCGACATTCTGAACCCGTTGGTGATTGAAAACTTCGAGAGGCTCGTCGAGCTTAATTCTCAAACCCGATTTATGGCCTTGTACTTCGACTACATGGCACAGAGCATTAATCCTTCTTCATATACTCCCAACCGTGTTCGTTTCCTAGATACTTCTGATTCTACTGTATTCTTCGACACATCCATGAAGGAAGAGATTCGTGGAATCCCGGACCATATACGCCCGCAAGTGATCCCCAATATATTTTATAATAAATTCCGAGAAGTCCACTGTGACAAAATGTTCTACACTGACGGATCAAATCTCGATGGGTCCACTGGCTTCGGTATCTTCAACAATACTATCACCGCTTCATTCAAGCTCAATGATCCCGCTTCAGTTTACGTCGCAGAGTTAGCTGCAATTCAGTACACCCTTGGGATCATCGACACTCTGCCCACAGATCACTACTTCATCGTTTCGGACAGCCTCAGCTCTATCGAGGCTCTTCGTGCGGTGAAGCCTAAAAAGCAACTCCCGTATTTTCTGGGGATGATATAGGAGTCCTTGTATACGTTATCTGAAAAATCTTATCAGATTACCTTTGTTTGGGTCCCCTCTCATTGTTCTATCCCGGGCAATGAAAAGGCCGACTCATTAGCAAAGGTGGGCGCATTAAATGGTGACATATACGAAAGACCAATCTGCTTCAACGAATTTTTTAGTATTTGTCGTCAGAGGACACTCAACAGTTGGAAAACCTCGTGGAGCAATGGTGAACTTGGACGATGGCTACATTCCATTATCCCAAAGGTATCAACGAAGCCTTGGTTCAGGGGGAAGGATGTGGGTCGGGATTTTATTCGTGTAATGTCCCGACTTATGTCAAACCACTACACCTTGGATGCGCATTTGCGGCGTATTGGGCTTGCGGAGAGTAGTCTGTGCGCTTGTGACGAGGGCTATCACGACATCGAGCACGTTGTCTGGGTATGCGCCGGGTACTTGGACGCCAGGTCTCAGTTAAAGGATTCCCTTCGGGCCCGAGGTAGACCACCCAATGTCCCAGTCCGAGATATACTGGCAAATCGTGATTTCCCCTATATGTCCCTTATTTATACTTTCATAAAAACGACAAATATCCCAATTTAGCCCCTCTCTTTTTATTTCTCGTTTTAGAAGCTTTCTCCTGCCTTGTGGGACCGATCAGCTCCAGACTGCAACTATGTAACCGCCATCGCACTTACCACTACGGAAACTGAAGCGAGAGAGACTCAAGGTCCGATGACTTTTGAAGGATTCCCCGCGGGTCCGAAGAATACCATCCGCCAATCCGACCTACTAGACTAAGGCGGTAATCTTTCGCTGATCTCCCGTTTGCCCGAAAGTTGCAAGTTTTGCTCTTCTCTCCCGGTCACCATCTACGCTTTCTCTCCCCTGTCCTTGATACAACTGCTTCTACAGCCCCCCTCTGAATATCTTGACCAAGCATAAGTCTCCGCTAAAAAAAGTTCAAATTTGTATTCTGTATTCCTAGTTTTAAGATAGTTGTAATTTTACCTCTTTGTTAAAACTATTGTCCCCCATCTTGTAAATAGAATTGTATCCCTAGTCTTAAAACACCTGCGAATTTTCTCATAAATATTTGTTCCCCCTTTTGTGTACCAAACTATATTGTTAGTTTTAAGATAACTGTAAATATTTCCTAAAAATTATTACTATTGAATTCCTTGTTTTAAAATTTTTTCATAAAAAAAATCTTTTGCCCCCTCTCTTGTATATAGAATCTTATTTCTAGTCTTAAGATAGCTGTAAAATTTTTCTTTTTTAAATAAAATATTTCAACATTGTAACCTACTAGTTTTAAAATATCCGAAATGTAAAAACAAAAGAATTTGGCACCGCCAAGCTAACGCATTTGTGCCTATCAAATAAACGAAATGAATAAAAAAAATATTAAAATTGATGTAACATTACTCTAGTTTGCGGGTCTGGATCACTAATGATCAATCAAAGCAGCTTTGATCACATTGGCCACCTATGACGGTTCATGACGCCCCCGGGGAACCCGCCAAGTTCCTAAGCTAATATCACACCCATGCCCCAACGAATTCTCTACCGATTTTTACAAACTTGATTTCAAATGAAAGATACAGTAATACCATTGACTGTTGCTAAATTTCATTCGGTTTTGACTCTTTCTTCCGGAGTTACAGGGGTGTTAGTAAGCATACACTGGAATTTCCCATATAAATCGGTACAATCGTAATACCTCAGAGGCTAAAAACTATTGAAATGGTCACCAAATTACTTATGATCGCAGATCTAGATCACTGATTGCCGATCAAACATTCTTTGAATATTGTCCACTATCGACGATTCCGGAAGTCCGGAATTCCGGGCATATTCCACAATTAATGTCACATCGGTTCTTCGGTGATGACTGAACCGATTTTCTCAAACCAAGTCTCAAATGGAAGGTAAAATATGCAGTTGAGTATTGCGTCGCCGCCCCTCCCCCCCTCCCCCTTGCCTTGCCCTAACACCTCCCTCCTTCATCACTCCCCTCCTCTTGGACCACCCTCACGCCCACATTTCCTTCATCCACCGCGTATACCGAAATAAGATGAAGGATTTCTGACACATCCTCCACTCCCACTCTACTAACCTCCCATTCCCTCCACTTTCAAACCCATTCCACCAACATTTCAAAATATAATCACATGAAGATAACATTGAACTCATGCTGATTAAGCTAATTAAATATTATTCTTTTGCCTTTCTCATATAGAAAGGTTATGCAATTGCTCCAAAAACCGACTTTCGAACCGAGGCCCGGAGTCTCATATAACATTCGACTCAGATCGCCGAGATCGCAAAATATCTGTGTGTATGTATGTGTGTATGTATGTATGTATGTATGTATGTATGTATGTATGTATGTATGTATGTATGTATGTATGTATGTATGTATGTATGTATGTATGTATGTATGTATGTATGTATGTATGTATGTATGTATGTATGTATGTATGTATGTATGTATGTATGTATGTATGTATGTATGTATGTATGTATGTATGTATGTATGTATGTATGTATGTATGTATGTATGTATGTATGTATGTATGTATGTATGTATGTATGTATGTATGTATGTATGTATGTATGTATGTATGTATGTATGTATGTATGTATGTATGTATGTATGTATGTATGTATGTATGTATGTATGTATGTATGTATGTATGTATGTATGTATGTATGTATGTATGTATGTATGTATGTATGTATGTATGTATGTATGTATGTATGTATGTATGTATGTATGTATGTATGTATGTATGTATGTATGTATGTATGTATGTATGTATGTATGTATGTATGTATGTATGTATGTATGTATGTATGTATGTATGTATGTATGTATGTATGTATGTATGTATGTATGTATGTATGTATGTATGTATGTATGTATGTATGTATGTATGTATGTATGTATGTATGTATGTATGTATGTATGTATGTATGTATGTATGTATGTATGTATGTATGTATGTATGTATGTATGTATGTATGTATGTATGTATGTATGTATGTATGTATGTATGTATGTATGTATGTTTTTGTTTTTGTTTCTTCAGTCGGAGCTTGCAACGCTCAGATATGATCTGATGCTGTGGCTCGAAAAACTCATCCAGCTTCTGAATAGCTACTTCGTACCAATTAGGCTTGAAAGCTATTAGTGGTACGTGATCGCAATCCTTCAAGTTTTTGGATACCATTTGCAAAGCAGGGCAGCCAAGATGTAATAGTTTTGCACGCATAATATACTGGTCGGATATTTCGTAAGCTGCGAAATAGCAATCCAAATTAGGGGCAGATCACTTGCGATGCATTTTTAAAAATCAGCGAAATTAAATGCATTTCTTTGCATCAAAATAGAAATTCGTAATGCATTTTGCGTTGCGTGCAATGTATTTTGCGTTGCGTGTAAGACGTCAAAACCCTCTAAGAACGGTTGGTTTCAAAATCGTCCAACGAAGGACGTTCGTTGGACCAATTTGGACAACGTCCAAATAACCGTTCAACGAACGTCCATCGTTGGACCCATGTTGAACGATTTTGAAGCAATTTTTTGGACGTCTCAGTGGGAACCCTACAAAAAACAGCCCTACATTCAACAAAACATCGAACAAAGTGGATCAGCGTAGGACGATTGTTAAGTAATCTTTACTGGGAGGGAGTGCAAAGTTGATGCAAAAATGGAAATTAAATGCATTTTTTCTAAGTTGATGCAAATTTGTTATACATTCCTAGAGTGACCTGCCCCTAGAATCCAAAGCATCTTTTCATATTTTCCACTCTCTAGCTAACTTGCCTGTTTCGATCTGATCACATCGAAACGGTGGGATCGATCGTGAATCTTGCATCTGAAAACATGAGATCGAACAACTTTATTATTTTTCTTCTAAATACTTTCGATTGATAAAAAAAGGTTTTTCAGTGTAATCTCATATGTGCCAAAGTCACATATGTACGAAACTCCCTTTTGTGCAACTATTTGCACATGAACCAATATCCCCTTGCTGTATTCGACCTTAATTACGATTCCTGCTTTTGCCGGGGAAATTCAACTAATTTCCGCCTTCTGGTCTTCCGGAGAATTCTACTAATTCTCGCAATGTTTATTCGAAAAACGTTAGCTACTACTTTTACCGTTGAATATCACTGGAGAATTCTTAAAATTCTCGCAATTCACGAGGAAAACTGAAAATTTTCCGTTTGATTGTATGATGCAATCACAATGACGCCATATGATTTTCTCGCAACTGCTCTACGATTCTTTTTTTTTCGTTTACCTTATCAAGTCCTCCTCTTTTTCGCGAATACAATAAATGCGGAAACTGCGCTATAATTATCAGTACAATATCTTATTCCGATTCTCGTCACCGGATTGTGGTATTGACTCCCTTATCTCCGTCCGTGTCCGTCGAAATCCAAGAATTAATGATCCCCCTCTCTTTCACTGCCGAACCAAGATCAATCCTTCCCAGGTCGTCCTCATTCTCCATGTTACAATAGTACAAAAGGTGGGGCATATTTATTATCTAGCTTAACTTTTCATCCGGGCGTAATGTGCTACAGCTAACAAATTTTCCATAGCGATAAGAGCTATGTTCACCTGTTAAAACATGTTAAGATACGTGTAAGGAACAACTAGGGTTGCCACCCCTCCGGGTTTGGGCCGGAGACTGCGGTTCTCGGAAGCGATCTCCGGGCTTCCGGTTTTTCAATTTCTCCGGGTTTGCTGGGAAGAAGCATAATTTCAATTTTTGGTAATTAATCGACTCTTTACAAAATATTTAAAAAGTCTAAGTTAACTATTACTCTGGTTCAGATTTATTTTGCCCGTGTAATCCTTCATGTCAAGGTGGCGAAGATGAGTTCACCAAATATTGCTGATTTCTTCCACAGAGCAATGAAAATGAAACAAATACAAATCAAGGAAAGTAATACTTCGCAAACGTGAAAAATTTACAGCTTTATTTTAACGTAGTAATAAAAAGCTATTAAAGTGGTCTAAAATGCCGAGCAATCGCTTTGATTTTAATTTCTGTCTAGTTTGACTCAAAATCCACCCCCCCCCCCCTTCGGCGTTCAGTGAAAATCTCCGGGTCAAAGTATCCCCAGGGGTGGCAACCCTAGGAACAACCTTTAATGATATGTGGGCATGTAGGGCCTTTATATTCAGAGTGTAGGTGATCTTCCTATGGAAACATAGCAAAACACGATTTTTGATTGGAGACACCTCTAAATCATCTCCAAATTAAGTCATTTTTGGCGAAAGTTTTTAAATTCACACCTAGAAAAAAAATCTGAGCTGACTTATGTATATTTTAGTATATCTGTTTTTTTAGTGGGACTTGGTGTTTTTTTCACGGAGCCTTCGAAAAAACTGTATGATTTGGATGTGTTTCCCGAAGATATACTTCAAAAAGGATTGTTTGATGAAAAAAAAAATGAAAATGATCAAAAAGTACATGCGACAATTATGCGTAGAACGGCAGTGTAGTTTTTACAGGTGTTGCTAAGATGAATCTTACACGAGTGCTGTGAGTGATATCAGAATAAATCGACTTGCCTACGTCATACCGTTCGTTCAACTCCCATTGTATCGTGTGAAATATGGCGTCGACCGGTTGTGCTTGTGGATTGTTTACATATTTTTGGTTTCTGTCATAAGCAAACCGAATGATCTGCCACACCTATTTATACTACATTACTGTCAATGGCCCTCCCCAGTAAAGTTTAGGCGGAAATGAGACGGAATTCCGGCTGATTAGCATACCGGCCCCAGCGACACAACCGATTCTAGTTGGGATCGTTGTATCACTGGAGCCGGGCTCTAACTGGAACCAGCCGGAATTCTGGCTCATTCGTTCCAGAAGGATTCGAAGCGTGCTCGATTACCCAGTTAAACTCATTCCGGAACCGGTTCGGATTTCTGAATGGACCCTCTAAGAGCGGTTGGTTTCAAAACCGTCCAATGAAGGACGTTCGTTGGACCATTTTGGACAACGTCCAAATAACCGTTCAACGAACGTCCATCGTTGGACCCGTGTTGAACGATTTTGAAACAATTTTTTGGACGTCTCAGTGGGGAGTCATTATGAATTCCAAATCAAATGCAACAACCGATTCCGACTCAGAATCGGTTGTTGCATTTGATTTGGAATTCATACTGACTTCATTCAGGATTCCCAATCAAATTCCGAATGGTTTAACCGGGTAGGCTCGCTGACGAACTAGCAAGTCGACATAAATTGACTTTTACAACATTGCTTTACAGCTAAATGGCAGTGTTGGTAAACACGGCTCACAGTAAAATTCAAATTTATGTCGACTTTGTCAGCATGCACAGCCTAATTGGAATGACACTGGCAAATAAATAATAAGAAAAATATAGATATGACGAGTTTGCATCCAGAGGAATTCAGCGCTAGATTCAGCGTGCTTAATTCGCACGTAAATAAGAAAGATATCTGTTCTCCGGTTTTTTTTAGCATATCTTCCTTCGAACGTTTCGACACAGATACTTCAAACAAACAAACATTAATGATCTTAAATGCTTATTTGCAGGCTAAACAAAATTGGGAAAAATCCCAATATTATGGCTCACAAAGAAGAATCCGAGTCAGCCAATGCAGAAACTAATCAAATCAGTGCTGTGGTAAACGCGTTGGCCGTTGAAGCTGAAAATAATTTAAATAACCTTAGGTTCATTTTTCGTATTCTGGTTTTAGTTGAAAATCGAAAAATTGACATGCGCCTTTCGTTTTTTCCCTATTTACACAGTGGGCAATTAAAACGCATGTTGTGTACATGTTAGAGAATCAACTTGCGCGTCATCTACACCAGTTGCGCTTTAGTTCCACACGCTGAAAATAGGAGAAAAATCGAAAAGCGCTAGTTCACTATTTCGATTTTAAACTGCAACCAGAATATTATAATTCATTAAAGGTTGCAATTCATCTTTTTCCTTTCTTTGATTTTTTCAATCGTTTGTGTGGAATCAGTGATGGAAGCGGAAGTTTGAACAAAATTCACTCTGATTTAAGTTTGGCGGAGTTAAATCAAAATTTACGCATGAGCTTACCTCGGCCAAAAAGTGGAGATTTTAGAGCTCTTTTCGAAGGTAGTCCTTAGGAAATCAACCACTCTCTCTGGAATTGACAAATACTCTTCTATAAGGTACAAGTGAGATATTACAAATAAAACTTAATTTACATAAACTAATAGCGTCCGTTCACATTACTATTATAATTTAATGTGTCTGCTTAAACTAGCCACTCAAGAATGCCAAGAAATCGACTTTTTAGTAATACAGAAAACAGACTTTCAGCTGTGTAAAATTTAACGGTCTATTCAAAGGTAACTAAGATAATATCACCAGGTGAGTTTAATTTGATAGCGGAGGTTTCGAAACGGTTTTACATCGTTTACATGGTTACACCTAAGCTGACCAACTGTACAGAATTTGGGAAGACGGTACGGATTTTTGATCGCGTGTACGGAAAAATTGCTTATACGGATTTGTTCGGAATTTGCACGGAATTTTCAACTTCAGTGGAAGTGGAAACACTCCCGGGATAACAAATTTTTTTTCCACAAATGGGAACCGACTAGATAACGTTGCAAACTAATTTCCCAGGATTCCAATACTTTGAAACTAATCTATTATATCAATAAATCAATTATCTCATTAACTTATTTAGCCGATTCATCTAGCAACAATAGGCTGGTCTGTCCAAAAAATATATTCAAAACGAATATCTCCTTATTGAGAATTGTGATGAGCAAACCCACGCTTACGGAAATATTCAGCTTCTCGACGAAATATGAAATTACATTTTCCAATAAAATTTTCAATATTGTACTAATCTACTTAGGTAACTAAACTTTTGGATAAGTATTTCTTAGTCGATTAATGATCGAACAAATGAAATTATTCGATAAATTACAGTGTTGTACAGCGCAAATTCGTTAGTTGGGTTACGAATGCGCCCCATCCCAACTAGCGAATCGTATTCATTAATTGGGGCAACTGACAACTTGTAAAAATACACGAGGTAAACGCTGATTGTTCGTTTTCTTTCAATAAAAAACAAACAGACAAATTTTACGGTTCACGAAAGTTGGCTGTTTCCTTCCAGTTTAACCCTTAAATGCTTGAAACTAATTTTTCATTGATACTCATTTTTTGGTATGGAATATGGATACGATATTTACCTCTTGGTCCCAGTGAGCAAATTTTCTGGCAGAGATCGCTCTGATACATTTCTGTAAGTCTTGGTTTGGCAACCCTGTCAGATTTCTGCGCGTATTCTGTCGGGTTAGTTCAGCTAGGGCGGACTTGGTTTCGCTCGCGTTTTCTGGGAAATTTTGACAGGAACCGAGCAAAACCCTGGCATAACTCGGACATAAACTGTGCAGATCCTGGCAATTCCTACCTGGTAGAATTTAGCACGAATCCAATTGCTATTAATTATTTTTTTGATAAATTCCTTCACATGAAATAGGAAAAGGATACGCCGTCGCAAAATACCGATAAAGCGCAAGCATAAATCATTGGATAATGTAATTGAATTCATCAGAGATGACCTTCAAACGTTAGCAAACTAACCTCTCTGCGGTACAAACTAATTGATGCTGAATGGAGGAAGCACAAAATCTAACACATTTATTTCACTAAAAACATTCCGGAATATGAATTGAAAAAATTAAGATTCATTGAATTTCAAAGTATGCTTTTTTCTAAATCGTCAAAGAAATCAACCAATAAGCCCCTTGAAATCGATGACTTCCAAACGTCAATCAGTTTTTGAAATTGAGTTTTGACATAAGAGTGTCTTTTAGTTGGGGCAACTAGCGATCACCCCACTAACGAACAGCTCAACTAGTGAACCCCCAACTAACAAATTTGTGCTGTACTACGTTCACACTACGAGTTATAACACTTTTTTATGTTACTTTCTATTTGATTATATTGTTTTTTTTTTGTATTGCATTTCTAATTTATTTCTAGTTTAGTGTTGGGTGTTCAGCTACATACGGGAAGAATGGAGTACCCAAACCATGGGTTAAAAATCACCAGCGTCAAGTTCTAATAGTGCGAACCCAATTTTGGGTACTGTTTTCAAAAGGGATATTACTTTAAACTGAGTATTGCATGTCTAACCTAATTTTGGATAGTTTGGGATTGGCATTCAACATTTTTTTCTCCCGTGTTAAACAAGCGTCGTTTGCTTAGCCCGCTAAATGCTGTGAATATTTTGAAACTATAGTATAATTTACATATCCTGCACGTTGAATTTAAGTGTTTCACACTAAACACAGTGGATAGACACTTGGGTTTAGTGTTTTTATCGGTTGTCTGTGTCGTCGGAACAACCGATTTCATTCGCAAAAGAAAAGGTAGGTTTCACTTGTTTAGTTTTAAATGATTGGTTTTCTCATCATTTATAATATTTCTCTAGTTCACTACTCGAAATCGTCTGAGCACATCAGCAGTTCGTTTATAGAGCCATTACCACAACTGCAAGGGGAGGGATCTGCAAGGTGGTAAAGCTGACAGCCGCTGGGAGAATTAACTGGAACACATCAACCGGATCCACTGTGTTTGGATCTTCGGTGAAAAAAATCATCAGTTTATCTGTAAGTAATGCCATTTTCGTTTTTGACAGTGCACCACACCGGTGTAGTCGGTGCTACCCGGTCAAACCATTCGGAATTTGATTCGGAATCCTGAATGGATGGATTCCAAATCTAATGCAACAACCGATTCTGAGCCGGAATCGGTTGTTGCATTTGTTTTGGAATCCATAATGACTCCATTCAGAAATACGAACCGGTTCCGGAATGAGTTTAACTGGGTACACTCATTCAAACTTGAGTGTAATCAGTATCATGTATTTGCACTACACCGATGTAGCACCAAGAAAAAACTAAATCGCTATAAGAAATGACAAAAATTCTGCCAAACAGGAATACTGTCTATAATCGCAATTTTTTTCTAATGTTCTATAACAGCGATTCTCAACCTGGGGTCCGCGGATCTCTAGGGGGCCGTGAAGTAGTTACTAGGGGACCGAGAAGGAGATTATTTATCTCGGAAGGAGCTTTTTTTGTAACATACTGTAAATAATATTTGAATAGTACACAAAATGAATGTTAAGCCGCGGGAGTCTGCAACAACCTTGGATGATTAAGAAGTGGTCCGCGGGGCGAAAAATGTTAAGAACCGCTGTTGTATAAGATCCCATATCTACATAGGGCCGACTTGCGATTATAGGCAGAATAGAACGAAAGAAGAAAAATCAGCGATAGAAATAACCGCGTTTTTGGGTGAATGCTGAATGGACAAAATTCGACAAAATTCAAATATTTTTCATGGTTTTTGCCTTTTTCATATGCTATGCAATAACTGTAAAAATCGACTTTTTAACCGAGGCCCGGAGGGCCGAGTGTCATACACCATTCGATTCAGTTCGTCGAGATCGGCAAAGGTCTGTGTGTGTATGTACGTGTGTGTGTGTATGTGTGTGTGTGTCATTTAAACTCACACAATTTTCTCAGAGATGGCTGAACCAATTTTCGTAAACTTAGCTTCATCTGAAAATTATAACGCTCCCATGAGCTGCTATTGAATTTTTTGTTGATCCTACTTCTGGTTCCGGAGTTACGGATTGAAGAATGCGGTCACACAGTAAATTCCCCTATAAACTGGTACCACCATGATGTTCAAATGATGTAAAACATATTAAAATTGATCACAATCGTCTGAGCTCTCGATCGAAGCAGATCGTTTTTCTTGTGCTGTGCATAGAGTAAATCACTATATATACATTGTGAAGGTCAACCATTGTTTGAGGCTGGCTTTGTTCGCCGGTGCCTAGGTTGGTGAAGTGAATAGTGGAATAACCGGACAAGCTGCTAAATAAGCTAAGTATCTTTTTTTTTCATTTCCCTTTCCCCCGATCGGTCGCTACTTCTTAGATCCCTTTCCCCTGAATATAAGTTTCATCTCTCGTTTACACCACGTGCTATCCTCGTGCCTAAATGGCCGAGGGCGAAGTAACATTGGATGGGAATGATATTTCCATGGATATACCGGATAAAGCCGAAATTACTCCCTCCCCTGATTCCCCCAGTCCTCCCCGTATTAAAACATACCCAGCCAGTTCGACTGGACCCTGGGTGGTCTATTTCCGGCCCATCACGAAATCGCTTAATATTTTAGAAATCTCACGGGAGCTGACTGCTAACTACCCGGCCGTAGCTCAGATAACACGTGTTAGAGCTAATAAGATACGCATATTAGTGAATGACCTCGACCAGGCAAACCAGATTGCTCGCAGCGAACGTTTTACAAAGCAATTTAAAGCGTATATTCCTTGTTTAGCAGTGGAGATCGACGGGGTCGTCGCCGAACCGGGTTTGAAGTGCGAAGATGTGTTGAAGTACGGAGTTGGTTGCTTTAAGGACCCCTCACTTGAACATGTGAAGATTCTGGAATGCAAGCAATTGTATTCCGCAAAAACTGAGAATAATAAGACAACTTATTCATTGTCAGACTCGCTTCGGGTGACTTTCTCCGGGTCTTCCCTCCCCAACTATCTCCTCCTGGATAAGGTTCGTCTACCTGTTCGCCTGTTTGTACCGCGGGTAATGAACTGCAGCAATTGCAAGCAGCTGGGCCACACAGCCACCTATTGTGGCAATAAGAAAAGGTGCGGCAAATGCGAAGGAGAACATGAGGATGACTCTTGCGGTGGAGAAACTGAAAAGTGTATTTACTGCGGGGGCCTTCCGCATGATCTTAAATCATGCCCCGCGTACAAACAGCGCGGGGATAAAATTAAGCGCTCCCTTAAGGAACGCTCGAAGCGCTCTTATGCAGAAATTCTTAAGAATGCTTCGCCATCTGTCCCTTCCGAAAATTCCTTTGCTCTTTTGGCTGGCGTTGAGCAAGAATCTGACGACCCACAAGAGGGAACATCTTTGGTTACCTCAGGGGAGTCCAGGAAGAGGAAAAATCTAGCCTCCCCTAAATTGCCTCGTAAGGGTGCCAAGGTGTCGTCCACTCAGAGTGCGCCAATTACAATCAATAAATCCAATGGAAGTGATGCACTAAAGCCGAAGCAAGTTGCTCCAGGACTTGGAAATTTTAATTCTAACAAGGAGTATCCACCACTTCCAGGGACACCAAAAACCCCAAGTGTTCCCTTTTTTCAAACAGATACTCAGTCCAGTAGCGGACTAATGAAATTTTCTGACATAGTGGACTTAATTTTCACAGCTTTCAATGTTACTGATCCTCTTAAAAGCATTCTGATACATTTTCTCCCTATGGTGCAAACATTTTTGAAACAGTTGACTGCTAAATGGCCCCTCCTTGCAGCGATCGTATCCTTCGATGGCTAAGTCATCAAACGAGGTCACTGATTCGATCACTGTCCTACAGTGGAATTGCAGAAGTATCCTCCCGAAAATCGATTCCTTCAAATTCTTACTAAACAGTTTAAAATGTGATGCTTTCGCATTATGTGAAACCTGGTTAACTTCTGATATAAATCTCAACTTCCACGACTTTAATATAATCCGTCTGGATCGAGAAAACCCTTATGGAGGAGTACTTTTGGGGATCAAAAAGTGCTATTCTTTCAACCGAATTAACCTCCCTTCGACACCAGGCATTGAAATTGTCGCTTGTCAAGTTTTAATCAAAGATAAAGACCTTTGCATTGCTTCCATCTACATTCCTCCTACACACTAAGCCAGTCAAAAGCTGTTCGGTAATTTCTTTTGACGACTACCACAGTAAAGTGATATTTTTACGGAGGTTTCAGCAAATTATTTAAAAAATTGCGGTAAAGTTTTCATTTTTCAACGATTTTCAGTAATTTTTCGAATAATTTGCTGAAACCCGCAATATTTTTCACTGAATTTATCAGCACTTTTGTTTTTTTCGGTATATAAACATTATCCAGTAAAAAACTGACTGATTGTTCGGCAAAATTGTACCAACATTACCGAACCTCGTCAAAAACTTACAAAACAGGTACAGCAAATCATCTGTCAAATCGAGGAAACTACTAACTGACCAGTATTTTTTGACGTTTGGATAGAACGGATTGCGGAGAGTTCGGTAACCGAATTGTTTTACTGAATTGATTACCGAACGGTTTGCTGTTCAAAAACCCAGTAAAATTTTACTGTACCCAGTAATTTAAATTAAGTGTGTAGAGCCTTGGTAGGGCACCGAACGCTTTGTAATATCACGGAATCCTTACCGGCTCCACGGCTAGTTCTGGGAGACTTTAACTCGCACGGTACGGTATGGGGCTGTCTTCATGATGATAATAGATCAACATTAATCCAAGATCTTTGCGACAATTTCAACATGACCATCTTAAACACGGGAGAAATGACGCGGATTCCTACACAACCAGCACGCGCAAGCGCGTTGGATTTATCGCTATGCTCGACATCGCTACAGTTAGATTGCAGGTGGAAGGTGATCCCTGATCCCCACGGTAGCGATCATTTGCCTATCGTGATTTCAATTGCTAACGGTTCAAGACCATCGGAAATAATCAATGTCTCGTATGACCTCACACGGAACATTGATTGGAAGAGTTACGCGACCGCGATATCCGTTAAAATCGAATCCACTCAAGAACTTCCTCCGGAGGAAGAGTACAGGTTTTTGGCTGGCTTGATTCTCGACAGTGCGAATCAAGCTCAGACTAAACCAGTACCCAGCGCGAATACCCATGGACGGTCTCCCACCCTGTGGTGGGATAAAGAGTGCTCAGAGCTGTACGCGGAATAGTCCACTGCATATAAGGCCTTCCGGGAAGACGGGTTACCCGCTAGCTATCTACAGTACGCGTCGTTAGAAAGGCGAATGAAGAGTCTAATGAAAGCCAAAAAACGCAGTTATTGGCGCCGGTTCGTCGACGGGTTAACGAGAGAAACAGCGATGAGCACTCTTTGGGGTACGGCTCGACGTATGCGTAACCGTAATAGTACCAACGAGAACGTGGAATATTCAAACCGTTGGATATTTGCTTTCGACAAGAAGATCTGTCCGGACTCTGTCCCGGTACAGAAAACGTGCCGCGCCGCGTCTCCTCACGATACCGCGAACGAAACACCGTTTTCGATGGTGGAGTTCTCACTTCCTCTCTTATCATGCAACAATAACGCCCCAGGGTTAGACAGAATCAAATTCAACTTGCTGAAGAATCTACCTGACACTGCAAAAAGGCGCTTGTTGAATTTATTTAACAAGTTTCTTGAGGGTAACATTGTCCTTCATGACTGGAGGCAAGTGAAGGTCATCGCCATCCAAAAACCAGGAAAACCAGCCTCCGACCACAACTCGTATTAGCCGATTGCAATGCTGTCCTGTATTCGGAAGTTGTTCGAGAAAATGATCTTGTTTCGCCTCGACAATTGGGTTGAAGCAAATGGCTTACTGTCAGATACACAATTTGGCTTCCGCAAAGGCAAAGGGACGAACGATTGCCTTGCGTTGCTTTCTACAGAAATCCAAATGGCCTATGCTAACAAAGAGCAGATGGCATCAGTCTTCTTGGATATTAAGGGGGCTTTTGACTCAGTTTCTATCAACATTCTGTCAGAGAAGCTACACCAGCATGGTCTTTCGCCAATTTTAAATAACTTTTTGCTAAACCTGTTGTCTGAAAAGCACATGCACTTTTCGCATGGCGATTTAACAACATCGCGATTTAGCTACATGAATCTTCCCCAGGGCTCATGTCTAAGTCCCCTGCTCTACAATTTCTACGTGAATGACATTGACGATTGTCTTGCCAATTCATACACGCTAAGGCAACTTGCAGACGACGGCGTGGTCTCTGTTACAGGGCCCAAAGCTGCCGACTTGCAAGGACCATTACAAAATACCTTGGACAATTTGTCTGTTTGGGCTCTTCAGCTGGGTATTGAGTTCTCCACGGAGAAAACTGAGTTGGTTGTTTTTTCTAGGAAGCGTGAGCCGGCACAACTCCAGCTTCTATTAATGGGTGCAACGATCAACCAGGTTTTCACATTTAAATATCTCGGGGTCTGGTTCGACTCTAAAGGTATCTGGGGATGTCACATTAGGTATCTGAAACAGAAATGCCAACAAAGGATCAATTTTCTCCGAACAATAACTGGAACATGGTGGGGTGCTCACCCAGGAGACCTGATCAGGTTATACCAAACAACGATATTGTTGGTGATGGAGTACGGGTGTTTCTGTTTCCGCTCCGCTGCGAACATACACTTCATCAAACTGGAGAGAATCCAGTATCGTTGCTTGCGTATTGCCTTGGGTTGCATGCACTCGACCCATACGATGAGTCTCGAAGTGCTGGCGGGCGTTCTTCCGCTAAAAAATCGATTTTGGGAACTCTCATATCGATTACTCATCCGATGCGACATTCTGAACCCGTTGGTGATTGAAAACTTCGAGAGGCTCGTCGAGCTTAATTCTCAAACCCGATTTATGGCCTTGTACTTCGACTACATGGCACAGAGCATTAATCCTTCTTCATATACTCCCAACCGTGTTCGTTTCCTAGATACTTCTGATTCTACTGTATTCTTCGACACATCCATGAAGGAAGAGATTCGTGGAATCCCGGACCATATACGCCCGCAAGTGATCCCCAATATATTTTATAATAAATTCCGAGAAGTCGACTGTGACAAAATGTTCTACACTGACGGATCAAATCTCGATGGGTCCACTGGCTTCGGTATCTTCAACAATACTATCATCGCTTCATTCAAGCTCAATGATCCCGCTTCAGTTTACGTCGCAGAGTTAGCTGCAATTCAGTACACCCTTGGGATCATCGACACTCTGTCCACAGATCACTACTTCATCGTTTCGGACAGCGTTAGCTCTATCGAGGCTCTTCGTGCGGTGAAGCCTAAAAAGCAACTCCCGTATTTTCTGGGTATGATACAGGAGTCCTTGTATACGTTATCTGAAAAATCTTATCAGATTACCTTTGTTTGGGTCCCCTCTCATTGTTCTATCCCGGGCAATGAAAAGGCCGACTCATTAGCAAAGGTGGGCGCATTAAATGGTGACATATACGAAAGACCAATCTGCTTCAACGAATTTTTTAGTATTTGTCGTCAGAGGACACTCAACAGTTGGCAAACTTCGTGGAGCAATGGTGAACTTGGACGATGGCTACATTCCATTATCCCAAAGGTATCAACGAAGCCTTGGTTCAGGGGGAAGGATGTGGGTCGGGATTTTATTCGTGTAATGTCCCGACTTATGTCCAACCACTACACCTTGGATGCGCATTTGCGGCGTATTGGGCTTGCGGAGAGTAGTCTGTGCGCTTGTGACGAGGGCTATCACGACATCGAGCACGTTGTCTGGGTATGCGCCGGGTACTTGGACGCCAGGTCTCAGTTAAAGGATTCCCTTCGGGCCCGAGGTAGACCACCCAATGTCCCAGTCCGAGATATACTGGCAAATCGTGATTTCCCCTATATGTCCCTTATTTATACTTTCATAAAAACGACAAATATCCCAATTTAGCCCCTCTCTTTTTATTTCTCGTTTTAGAAGCTTTCTCCTGCCTTGTGGGACCGATCAGCTCCAGACTGCAACTATGTAACCGCCATCGCACTTACCACTACGGAAACTGAAGCGAGAGAGACTCAAGGTCCGATGACTTTTGAAGGATTCCCCGCGGGTCCGAAGAATACCATCCGCCAATCCGACCTACTAGACTAAGGCGGTAATCTTTCGCTGATCTCCCGTTTGCCCGAAAGTTGCAAGTTTTGCTCTTCTCTCCCGGTCACCATCTACGCTTTCTCTCCCCTGTCCTTGATACAACTGCTTCTACAGCCCCCCTCTGAATATCTTGACCAAGCATAAGTCTCCGCTAAAAAAAGTTCAAATTTGTATTCTGTATTCCTAGTTTTAAGATAGTTGTAATTTTACCTCTTTGTTAAAACTATTGTCCCCCATCTTGTAAATAGAATTGTATCCCTAGTCTTAAAACACCTGCGAATTTTCTCATAAATATTTGTTCCCCCTTTTGTGTACCAAACTATATTGTTAGTTTTAAGATAACTGTAAATATTTCCTAAAAATTATTACTATTGAATTCCTTGTTTTAAAATTTTTTCATAAAAAAAATCTTTTGCCCCCTCTCTTGTGTATAGAATCTTATTTCTAGTCTTAAGATAGCTGTAAAATTTTTCTTTTTTAAATAAAATATTTCAACATTGTAACCTCCTAGTTTTAAAATATCCAAAATGTAAAAACAAAAGAATTTGGCACCGCCAAGCTAACGCATTTGTGCCTATCAAATAAACGAAATGAATAAAAAAAATATTAAAATTGATGTAACATTACTCTAGTTTGCGGGTCTGGATCACTAATGATCAATCAAAGCAGCTTTGATCACATTGGCCACCTATGACGGTTCATGACGCCCCCGGGGAACCCGCCAAGTTCCTAAGCTAATATCACACCCATGCCCCAACGAATTCTCTACCGATTTTTACAAACTTGATTTCAAATGAAAGATACTGTAATACAGTAATTGACTGTTGCTAAATTTCATTCGGTTTTGACTCTTGCTTCCGGAGTTACAGGGGTGTTAGTAAGCATACACTGGAATTTCCCATATAAATCGGTACAATCGTAATACCTCAGAGGCTAAAAACTATTGAAATGGTCACCAAATTACTTATGATCGCAGATCTAGATCACTGATTGCCGATCAAACATTCTTTGAATATTGTCCACTATCGACGATTCCGGAAGTCCGGAATTCCGGGCATATTCCACCATTAATGTCACATCGGTTCTTCGGTGATGACTGAACCGATTTTCTCAAACCAAGTCTCAAATGGAAGGTAAAATATGCAGTTGAGTATTGCGTCGCCGCCCCTCCCCCCCTCCCCCTTGCCTTGCCCTAACACCTCCCTCCTTCATCACTCCCCTCCTCTTGGACCACCCTCACGCCCACATTTCCTTCATCCACCGCGTATACCGAAATAAGATGAAGGATTTCTGACACATCCTCCACTCCAACTCTACTAACCTCCCATTCCCTCCACTTTCAAACCCATTCCACCAACATTTCAAAATATAATCACATGAAGATAACATTGAACTCATGCTGATTAAGCTAATTGAATATTATTCTTTTGCCTTTCTCATATAGAAAGGTTATGCAATTGCTCCAAAAACCGACTTTCGAACCGAGGCCCGGAGTCTCATATAACATTCGACTCAGATCGCCGAGATCGCAAAATATCTGTGTGTATGTATGTGTGTATGTATGTATGTATGTATGTATGTATGTATGTATGTATGTATGTATGCATGTATGTATGTATGTATGTATGTATGTATGTATGTATGTATGTATGTATGTATGTTTTTGTTTTTGTTTCTTCAGTCGGAGCTTGCAACGCTCAGATATGCTCTGATGCTGTGGCTCGAAAAACTCATCCAGCTTCTGAATAGCTACTTCGTACCAATTAGGCTTGAAAGCTATTAGTGGTACGTGATCGCAATCCTTCAAGTTTTTGGATACCATTTGCAAAGCAGGGCAGCCAAGATGTAATAGTTTTGCACGCATAATATACTGGTCGGATATTTCGTAAGCTGCGAAATAGCAATCCAAACTAGGGGCAGATCACTTGTGATGCATTTTTAAAAATCAGCGAAATTAAATGCATTTTTGGATCAAAATAGAAATTCGTAATGCATTTTGCGTTGCGTGCAATGTATTTTGCGTTGCGTGTAAGACGTCAAAACCCTCTAAGAACGGTTGGTTTCAAAATCGTCCAACGAAGGACGTTCGTTGGACCAATTTGGACAACGTCCAAATAACCGTTCAACGAACGTCCATCGTTGGACCCATGTTGAACGATTTTGAAGCAATTTTTTGGACGTCTCAGTGGGAACCCTACAAAAAACAGCCCTACATTCAACAAAACATCGAACAAAGTGGATCAGCGTAGGACGATTGTTAAGTAATCTTTACTGGGAGGGAGTGCAAAGTTGATGCAAAAATGGAAATTAAATGCATTTTTTCTAAGTTGATGCAAATTTGTTATACATTCCTAGAGTGACCTGCCCCTAGAATCCAAAGCATCTTTTCATATTTTCCACTCTCTAGCTAACTTGCCTGTTTCGATCTGATCACATCGAAACGGTGGGATCGATCGTGAATCTTGCATCTGAAAACATAAGATCGAACAACTTTATTATTTTTCTTCTAAATACTTTCGATTGATAAAAAAAGGTTTTTCAGTGTAATCTCATATGTGCCAAAGTCACATATGTACGAAACTCCCTTTTGTGCAACTATTTGCACATGAACCAATATCCCCTTGTTGTATTCGACCTTAATTACGATTCCTGCTTTTGCCGGGGAAATTCAACTAATTCTGGTCTTCTGGTCTTCCGGAGAATTCTACTAATTCTCGCAATGTTTATTCGAAAAACGTTAGCTACTACTTTTACCGTTGAATATCACTGGAGAATTCTTAAAATTCTCGCAATTCACGAGGAAAACTGAAAATTTTCCGTTTGATTGTATGATGCAATCACAATGACGCCATATGATTTTCTCGCAACTGCTCTACGATTCTTTTTTTTTTCGTTTACCTTATCAAGTCCTCTTTTT
This sequence comes from Topomyia yanbarensis, assembly GCF_030247195.1. Taxonomy (NCBI): domain Eukaryota; kingdom Metazoa; phylum Arthropoda; class Insecta; order Diptera; family Culicidae; genus Topomyia; species Topomyia yanbarensis. The sequence continues at coordinate 235,239,488 of NC_080671.1, forward strand.
CGCGAATACAATAAATGCGGAAACTGCGCTATAATTATCAGTACAATATCTTATTCCGATTCTCGTCACCGGATTGTGGTATTGACTCCCTTATCTCCGTCCGTGTCCGTCGAAATCCAAGAATTAATGATCCCCCTCTCTTTCACTGCCGAACCAAGATCAATCCTTCCCAGGTCGTCCTCATTCTCCATGTTACAATAGTACAAAAGGTGGGGCATATTTATTATCTAGCTTAACTTTTCATCCGGGCGTAATGTACTACAGCTAACAAATTTTCCATAGCGATAAGAGCTATGTTCACCTGTTAAAACATGTTAAGATACGTGTAAGGAACAACTAGGGTTGCCACCCCTCCGGGGATGGGCCGGAGACTGCGGTTCTCGGAAGCGATCTCCGGGCTTCCGGTTTTTCAATTTCTCCGGGTTTGCTGGGAAGAAGCATAATTTCAATTTTTTTTAATTAATCGACTCTTTACAAAATATTTAAAAAGTCTAAGTTAACTATTACTCTGGTTCAGATTTATTTTGCCCGTGTAATCCTTCATGTCAAGGTGGCGAAGATGAGTTCACCAAATATTGCTGATTTCTTCCACAAAGCAATGAAAATGAAACAAATACAAATCAAGGAAAGTAATACTTCGCAAACGTGAAAAATTTACAGCTTTATTTTAACGTAGTAATAAAAAGCTATTAAAGTGGTCTAAAATGCCGAGCAATCGCTTTGATTTTAATTTCTGTCTAGTTTGACTCAAAATCCACCCCCCCCCCTTCGGCGTTCAGTGAAAATCTCCGGATCAAAGTATCCCCAGGGGTGGCAACCCTAGGAACAACCTTTATTGATATGTGGGCATGTAGGGCCTTTATATTCAGAGTGTAGGTGATCTTCCTATGGAAACATAGCAAAACACGATTTTTGATTGGAGACACCTCTAAATCATCTCCAAATTAAGTCATTTTTGGCGAAAGTTTTTAAATTCACACCTAGAACAAAAATCTGAGCTGACTTATGTATATTTTAGTATATCTGTTTTTTTAGTGGGACTTGGTGTTTTTTTCACGGAGCCTTCGAAAAAACTGTATGATTTGGATGTGTTTCCCGAAGATATACTTCAAAAAGGATTGTTTGATGAAAAAAAAAAATGAAAATGATCAAAAAGTACATGCGACAATTATGCGTAGAACGGCAGTGTAGTTTTTACAGGTGTTCAGGAATCAGGAATCAGATTATATTGGCTCAAATGGCACGTTCCCCGTACATAGTCGGGGATTTGTGCCTTGCCGTGTGTTTTCATCATTTCCTGAGCGGAAGGAAATGACAAGGAGGTGTGAAGTAGAATTGGAAGAGTGGGAAAAATAACAGCGCAAAACAAAAATAAGCAACAGGTAAGTTAAACTCACAAGTAGTTCAACTTGCCTGCGAATAAGCCTAAAGCTCTTTACCACATTGGATAAGAAACTTTAGTATGTCTCTGAGTTTCAGTCGACCAAACATGGTTTCGTCTATATAAGGACGGCTGAAGACTCGTAATCGCAATTGCGCTAGCGCTGGGCAGTTGCATATCAGATGATATGAGGTTCCGTAGTCGGATTCACAAAGATCACATGAAAAAGACTCAGCGCGCTGAATAGTTGCCATGTGATAATTGAGTTTGCAGTGGCCGGTTAAAGCCCTGGTCAGCATGCCGCAGTGGAGCTTCGAAAAATGTAAGAGATTTTTCGAAACCACTGGGCATGGTTGTTCTAGAAACGCCTTTGTTTGGCGACACGTTTGTAGATTTCTCCAATAATTGCGGTGCTCGGACGAAGCCCAGGACCGTATTTTTTCCCTTATCCAACTTGTCGAAATTGGCAGCGCGGGCTCAGGACCAACGAAGTCAATCGCTGAACCTGCCCTGGCCAATTCGTCAGCCCATTCATTTCCAGTAATACCGCAATGTCCGGGCACCCAGACAAGGTAGATAGTGTTGACAATGCTTAGTTCTTCGATTTGGGTTCGGCACGCGATCACTAGCTTGGACCGGGATTTGTCTGAGCTAAGGGCCTTGATTGCAGCCTGACTATCGGAGCAGAAGTTTATAACTCTGCCGGACAAACTCAGTTGAAGGGCCGATTGCACCCCGCACATAATCGCAAAGATTTCTGCTTGGAATACAGTACAGTATCTACCTAGTGAGTGAGATTGTTCCAGTCTCATTTCACGACAGTAGACACCAGCACCAGCACGTCCCTCCATCAGAGAACCGTCAGTGTAACAAACCACATGCGTTTGTTGTTGTCTTTCCATAAAGCCAGACAACCACTCCTCTCGAGAGGGAATCTTAACATGGAATGTCCTGTAAGGAAAACTACAAGTGAGTGTAACATCGCTGGGAGCAAGAATATCTTCACCCCATGTAACCATTTGTGACCACAATCGTGTATGACTGGTAGCAAGATCAACATGATTACTGTTCCAAAGCCCAGTAACCTGCAGTCTGTATGCACATGATAGTGCTTCTTGTTTTAAGTGTATGTGTAATGGTTTGATATTTAGAAGTGCCTCAAGAGCAGCAGTCGGAGTCGTGGTGAAAGCACCAGTCAACGCCATGAGCGCCATTCTTTGCAGATGGTTTAGCTTTGACTGGACTGTCACCACCTCTCCCCTCTGCCACCACACAAGGCATCCGTATGACAGTATTGGACGTACAATTGTCGTGTAAATCCAATAGATGTATTTAGGTTTGAGACCCCAGGTCTTTCCAAAAGTTCGTCTGCACTGCCCGAAGGCCATGCACGCTTTCTTGACTCTGAACTCAATGTGAGCAGACCAATTCAGTTTGGAATCCAATATGACTCCAACGTATTTGACTTGATCTGCACACAGCAGCTCAGAATCAAAGAACTGCAAGGGACGAACCCCGGTTGTTATTCGCTTCTTCGTGAAAAGAACCATTGAAGTTTTGCTTGGGTTAACTGATAGTTTAACTTGTCGACACCACTGTTCGACAGCTCTTAATGCCTGTTGCATCAAGTCAAAGATTGTTCCGATGCAAAATCCAGTAATTAGTATTTGGTAATCGTCAGCAAACCCGTAGGTTGGAAATCCAAGCTCATTGAGTTTCTTCAACAAGCCGTCAGCTACTAAGTTCCATAACAAAGGTGACAGAACGCCGCCCTGAGGACAACCGCAAATACTCAACTTCCGTATCTCAGCCTGTCGCAGTGACGAGTAAAGTATGCGGTTACTAAGCATTGCGTTTATCCAACCTGAGATACATGCAGGTATCCCATGACCGCGCGTCGCTTCCAGAATAGACTGGAAGGACACATTGTCAAAAGCACCCTCAATATCTAGGAATACACCCAAGCTAGATTGCTTGAGCGAGAAGGCTTTCTCAATGTTGTAAACAACATCGTGAAGCAGAGTGATCGTGGATTTCCCACACTGATATGCATGTTGCATTTTGTGCAGTGGATATTCAACTAAACTAACGTTCCTGATGTGATGATCGATTATCCGTTCCAAAGCTTTCAGAAGAAAAGAACTGAAGCTGATAGGCCTAAAACTCTTGGCTTCTTCATAGCTAGAGCGCCCCCCTTTGGGAATAAATCTAACAGTTATTTCTCGCCATGCTTTCGGGATATACCCGGTAGCAAGACTGGAAAGCAAAATCTTTTTCAAGACATGTTTAAGAATATCAAATCCCTTTTGCAGTAGCACGGGAAGTATTCCATCTTTTCCGGGTGATTTGTATGGAGCAAAGCTGTCAACTGCCCACTTGACCGATTCAGTGGAAACCAATGTGCGTGCTAACGCCCACGAGTCCGAATCACCAGAATGAGATCTGTGAACATTGATCAACTCCGGATCGATACAACCTGGAAAGTGTGTGTCGAAGAGACAATTAAGAACATCTTTTTCGTCTGTCACATAAACACCATCTCTGGTTTTCAAGGAGTTCATCTGAAAATCATTCGATTTGGAGAGAATTTTATTTAATCTGCTAGCCTCGTTCAGACTAGAGACATTAGTGCATAGGCTTTGCCAGCCAGCCCGTTCTGCAGATCTAAGACATTTCTTATATGCACTACGAGCTGACCTGAAAGCCCTGGAGTCATCACGCTGACGCCGGTTCCAAGCTCTTCTCATAAATTTCTTCATTCTATCAAGCTCAGCCCTCCACCAAGGGGTTCCCCTAGTCGATTTAACAGTACGAAGTGGACAAGCTTCTTCGTAGGATGCTAATATGAATGAGTTTGTCGTATCCACGACGTCATCTAAGTCGTCTAATTGACTAATTGTTGGAAAATATCCATGAAATTTAGTCGCCAAGTTTTCCAAAAAGAGGTCCCAGTTTGTAGATTTAGGATTACGATATGTCACCACATTGAAGGTGACATCAAAATGCTCGAAAAATATATATTTATGATCGGATAGAGACGGTTCAGTTTCATTTGGAACCTGCCAATTTTCCAGTTCATGCAAAATTCTATCAGAGCAAAGTGTTATGTCTAACACCTCCTCCCTCCCAGACCTCGCAAAAGTTGGTCGGTTTCCCACATTCAGAATATGGAGATTTGTACTACTTATGTACTCCATCAGTTCAGAGCCTCTCAGATTGATGTCTGAGCTGCCCCAAATGATGTGATGAGCATTCGCATCACTGCCGATAATGAGCGGAAGACCATTTCTGCTACAATATGATACAACGCTTTTGAAATCATCAGAAGGAGATGATTCGTTATGCGGTAGGTATGCTGAACAATATATATATTTTTTTTCTACGTTTCCGACAGTCAATGTAACTGTGACAACACAGATATCGCGAGTTGTGAGCTCCGATATGAGACACGCGTCAATAGCCTTATTTGCAAGAATGCAAGCACGAGGCATTTCACGTGGGTTAGTCATGCCTGTCTTGTTGTAAGCAATGAAGGCAGTGTTAGGTAACTTTCCAAAATAGAAGTTTCCTTTATGGAAATACGGTTCTTGAACCAATGCTATGGAAGCTTTACCTTCCTGCATGAGTCGAGATAAATTCATAGTTGCTGTACGTTTATGTTGGAGATTGACTTGTGCTATTCTAACCATTGTTGATTAGAGAACTGTACATTTCATCTCCAACACAAATTGCACAACAACTAGAGGACACCAAGCGAGTTGGGATGTTAACGCATTTAGCGAGCCATATCAGGTTTAAATGGGACATGATCATTTGATTCCCACGATTTGCGAAGAAAATAATGGTCCACTGTGTCAGAGATTCGCATAACACAGCAAGGGCAAAACCGAAAATGCTCCGTGCGCGACTGGCATATTTTAGACCCTCCAATCATTAAGTCCTCGGAACGGAACTACACCTTGACTTAGGGTCTCCTACTTTCAGTCGCCTCCTACGACATGGCAGCAGGACTCCAGTGGCTCAATTCTAGGCCGGATACCACACGGCCTCTGGGCAGGTTCATCTGTACACATCGAAATTTGATAATCGAGACCCAACAAAACTTCACCGAACTACCATCAGCCGAGAGTCTCTGCAAACCCCCAGCCAACAAAAATTCGGCAAAATTAAGTGGATCATCGGTGAAAAAAAATCGGTGTGTAGAGTGAACGTTCCGCTGCGTAATGCAGCATACTGGGGAGTTCGCCTGACACTTCCCAGGCTCCGTTCGCCATTGAAAATGTTTTAAACCCCCTCAACAATTTTACCCATAGCACGGGTCGCATGACACTATGGAATTGGGGTTCCCTGTTTGGTAGATTTTTACCACTGAAACAGGTAGTCCGTAGTGTAATTCTTAGCCGGTTGAAACAACCACTACCGACACTACACGGCTTATCTAGGCTGTTCGGTGAAAGAAGCTGACATTGAAGAACAGCTTCCATATTTAGATGGGCGAACAACCGCAGAAGGAAGGAAGGATAACGGGAGGAGAGGGATTTGGGCTAAGCGCTTATTTAAAGGCGGCTCTGGCTCGCCTTGTCAGGGCTGCTTTAGGGCATGTGGTATTTAGGCCTAGGACGTATAGGGCCCACTACCTCGTCCTACCACACCCGCAGTCAGCCCCCGCTGCTGGTTCGGGTCGCGAATCACAACTAGTTGCTATCGCGATTAAGCATTATCCACCACCTATGACCCGCCCGGTTGCTTGCAGCTCAGCTTCCCACGTAGCGTTCCTCCACCACCACGGGGCCCGGGATCTGTTTTTTTAATGGGACTTGGTGTTTTTTTCACGGAGCCTTCGAAAAAACTGTATGATTTGGATGTGTTTCCCGAAGATATACTTCAAAAAGGATTGTTTGATGAAAAAAAAAAAAATGAAAATGATCAAAAAGTACATGCGACAATTATGCGTAGAACGGCAGTGTAGTTTTTACAGGTGTTGCTAAGATGAATCTTACACGAGTGCTGTGAGTGATATCAGAATAAATCGACTTGCCTACGTCATACCGTTCGTTCAACTCCCATTGTATCGTGTGAAATATGGCGTCGACCGGTTGTGCTTGTGGATTGTTTACATATTTTTGGTTTCTGTCATAAGCAAACCGAATGATCTGCCACACCTATTTATACTACATTACTGTCAATGGCCCTCCCCAGTAAAGTTTAGGCGGAAATGAGACGGAATTCCGGCTGGTTAGCATACCGGCCCCAGCGACACAACCGATTCTAGTTGGGATCGTTGTATCACTGGAGCCGGGCTCTAACTGGAACCAGCCGGAACTCTGGCTCATTCGTTCCAGAAGGATTCGAAGCGTGCTCGATTACCCAGTTAAACTCATTCCGGAACCGGTTCGGATTTCTGAATGGACCCTCTAAGAGCGGTTGGTTTCAAAACCGTCCAATGAAGGACGTTCGTTGGACCAATTTGGACAACGTCCAAATAACCGTTCAACGAACGTCCATCGTTGGACCCGTGTTGAACGATCTTGAAACAATTTTTTGGACGTCTCAGTGGGGAGTCATTATGAATTCCAAACCAAATGCAACAACCGATTCCGACTCAGAATCGGTTGTTGCATTTGATTTGGAATTCATACTGACTCCATTCAGGATTCCCAATCAAATTCCGAATGGTTTAACCGGGTAGGCTCGCTGACGAACTAGCAAGTCGACATAAATTGACTTTTACAACATTGCTTTACAGCTAAATGGCAGTGTTGGTAAACACGGCTCACAGTAAAATTCAAATTTATGTCGACTTTGTCAGCATGCACAGCCTAATTGGAATGACACTGGCAAATAAATAATAAGAAAAATATAAATATGACGAGTTTGCATCCAGAGGAATTCAGCGCTAGATTCAGCGTGCTTAATTCGCACGTAAATAAGAAAGATATCGGTTCTCCGGTTTTTTTTAGCATATCTTCCTTCGAACGTTTCGACACAGATACTTCAAACAAACAAACATTAATGATCTTAAATGCTTATTTGCAGGCTAAACAAAATTGGGAAAAATCCCAATATTATGGCTCACAAAGAAGAATCCGAGTCAGCCAATGCAGAAACTAATCAAATCAGTGCTGTGGTAAACGCGTTGGCCGTTGAAGCTGAAAATAATTTAAATAACCTTAGGTAAGATCATTTTTCGTATTCTGGTTGTAGTTGAAAATCGAAAAATTTACATGCGCCTTTCGTTTTTTCCCTATTTACACAGTGGGCAATTAAAACGCATGTTGTGTACATGTTAGAGAATCAACTTGCGCGTCATCTACACCAGTTGCGCTTTAGTTTCACACGCTGAAAATAGGAGAAAAATCGAAAAGCGCTAGTTCACTATTTCGATTTTAAACTGCAACCAGAATATTATAATTCATTAAAGGTTGCAATTCATCTTTTTCCTTTCTTTGATTTTTTCAATCGTTTGTGTGGAATCAGTGATGGAAGCGGAAGTTTGAACAAAATTCACTCTGATTTAAGTTTGGCGGAGTTAAATCAAAATTTACGCATGAGCTTACCTCGGCCAAAAAGTGGAGATTTTAGAGCTCTTTTCGAAGGTAGTCCTTAGGAAATCAACCACTCTCTCTGGAATTGACAAATACTCTTCTATAAGGTACAAGTGAGATATTACAAATAAAACTTAATTTACATAAACTAATAGCGTCCGTTCACATTACTATTATAATTTAATGTGTCTGCTTAAACTTGCCACTCAAGAATGCCAAGAAATCGACTTTTTAGTAATACAGAAAACAGCTTTCAGCTGTGTAAAATTTAACGGTCTATTCAAAGGTAATTGAGATAATATCACCAGGTGAGTTTAATTTGATAGCGGAGGTTTCAAAACGGTTTTACATCGTTTACATGGTTACACCTAAGCTGACCAACTGTACAGAATTTGGGAAGACGGTACGGATTTTTGATCGCGTGTACGGAAAAAATGCTTATACGGATTTGTTCGGAATTTGCACGGAATTTTCAACTTCAGTGGAAGTGGAAACACTCCCGGGATAACAAATTTTTTTCCACAAATGGGAACCGACTAGATAACGTTGCAAACTAATTTCCCAGGATTCCAATACTTTGAAACTAATCTATTATATCAATAAATCAATTATCTCATTAACTTATTTAGCCGATTCATCTAGCAACAATAGGCTGGTCTGTCCAAAAAATATATTCAAAACGAATATCTCCTTATTGAGAATTGTGATGAGCAAACCCACGCTTACGGAAATATTCAGCTTCTCGACGAAATATGAAATTACATTTTCCAATAAAATTTTCAATATTGTACTAATCTACTTAGGTAACTAAACTTTTGGATAAGTATTTCTTAGTCGATTAATGATCGAACAAATGAAATTATTCGATAAATTACAGTGTTGTACAGCGCAAATTCGTTAGTTGGGTTGCGAGTGCGCCCCATCCCAACTAGCGAATCGTATTCGTTAATTGGGGCAACTGACAACTTGTAAAAATACACGAGGTAAACGCTGATTGTTCGTTTTCTTTCAATAAAAAACAAACAGACAAATTTTACGGTTCACGAAAGTTGGCTGTTTCCTTCCAGTTTAACCCTTAAATGCTTGAAACTAATTTTTCATTGATACTCATTTTTTGGTATGGAATATGGATACGATATTTACCTCTTGGTCCCAGTGAGCAAATTTTCTGGCAGAGATCGCTCTGATACATTTCTGTAAGTCTTGGTTTGGCAACCCTGTCAGATTTCTGCGCGTATTCTGTCGGGTTAGTTGAGCTAGGGCGGACTTGGTTTCGCTCGCGTTTTCTGGGAAATTTTGACAGGAACCGAGCAAAACCCTGGCATAACTCGGACATAAACTGTGCAGATCCTGGCAATTCCTACCTGGTAGAATTTAGCACGAATCCAATTGCTATTAATTATTTTTTTGATAAATTCCTTCACATGAAATAGGAAAAGGATACGCCGTCGCAAAATACTGATAAAGCGCAAGCATAAATCATTGGATAATGTAATTGAATTCATCAGAGATGACCTTCAAAAGTTAGCAAACTAACCTCTCTGCGGTACAAACTAATTGATGCTGAATGGAGGAAGCACAAAATCTAACACATTTATTTCACTAAAAACATTCCGGAATATGAATTGAAAAAATTAAGATTCATTGAATTTCAAAGTATGCTTTTTTCTAAATCGTCAAAGAAATCAACCAATAAGCCCCTTGAAATCGATGACTTCCAAACGTCAATCAGTTTTTGAAATTCAGTTTTGACATAAGAGTGTCTTTTAGTTGGGGCAACTAGCGATCACCCAACTAACGAACAGCTCAACTAGTGAACCCCCAACTAACAAATTTGTGCTGTACTACGTTCACACTACGAGTTATAACACTTTTTTATGTTACTTTCTATTTGATTATATTGTTTTTTTTGTATTGCATTTCTAATTTATTTCTAGTTTAGTGTTGGGTGTTCAGCTACACACGGGAAGAATGGAGTACCCAAACCATGGGTTAAAAATCACCAGCGTCAAGTTCTAATAGTGCGAACCCAATTTTGGGTACTGTTTTCAAAAGGGATATTACCTTAAACTGAGTATTGCATGTCTAACCTAATTTTGGATAGTTTGGGATTGGCATTCAACATTTTTTTCTCCCGTGTTAAACAAGCGTCGTTTGCTTAGCCCGCTAAATGCTGTGAATATTTTGAAACTATAGTATAATTTACATATCCTGCACGTTGAATTTAAGTGTTTCACACTAAACACAGTGGATAGACACTTGGGTTTAGTGTTTTTATCGGTTGTCTGTGTCGTCGGAACAACCGATTTCATTCGCAAAAGAAAAGGTAGGTTTCACTTGTTTAGTTTTAAATGATTGGTTTTCTCATCATTTATAATATTTCTCTAGTTCACTACTCGAAATCGTCTGAGCACATCAGCAGTTCGTTTATAGAGCCATTACCACAACTGCAAGGGGAGGGATCTGCAAGGTGGTAAAGCTGACAGCCGCTGGGAGAATTAACTGGAACACATCAACCGGATCCACTGTGTTTGGATCTTCGGTGAAAAAAATCATCAGTTTATCTGTAAGTAATGCCATTTTCGTTTTTGACAGTGCACCACACCGGTGTAGTCGGTGCTACCCGGTCAAACCATTCGGAATTTGATTCGGAATCCTGAATGGATGGATTCCAAATCTAATGCAACAACCGATTCTGAGCCGGAATCGGTTGTTGCATTTGTTTTGGAATCCATAATGACTCCATTCAGAAATACGAACCGGTTCCGGAATGAATTTTTTTCTAATGTTCTATAACAGCGATTCTCAACCTGGGGTCCGCGGATCTCTAGGGGGCCGTGAAGTAGTTACCAGGGGACCGAGAAGGAGATTATTTATCTCGGAAGGAGCTTTTTTTGTAACGTACTGTAAATAATATTTGAATAGTACACAAAATGAATGTTAAGCCGCGGGAGTCTGCAACAACCCTGGATGATTAAGAAGTGGTCCGCGGGGCGAAAAATGTTAAGAACCGCTGTTGTATAAGATCCCATATCTACATAGGGCCGACTTGCGATTATAGGCAGAATAGAACGAAAGAAGAAAAATCAGCGATAGAAATAACCGCGTTTTTTGGTGAATGCTGAGTGGACAAAATTCGACAAAATTCAAATATTTTTCATGGTTTTTGCCTTTTTCATATGCTATGCAATAACTGTAAAAATCGACTTTTTAACCGAGGCCCGGAGGGCCGAGTGTCATACACCATTCGATTCAGTTCGTCGAGATCGGCAAATGTCTGTGTGTGTATGTACGTGTGTGTGAGTATGTGTGTGTGTCATTTAAACTCACACAATTTTCTCAGAGATGGCTGAACCGATTTTCGTAAACTTAGCTTCATCTGAAAATTATAACGCTCCCATAAGCTGCTATTGAATTTTTAGTTGATCCGACTTCTGGTTCCGGAGTTACGGATTGAAGAATGCGGTCACACAGTAAATTCCCATATGAACTGGTACCACCATGATGTTCAAATGATGTAAAACATATTAAAATTGATCACAATCGTCTGAGCTCTCGATCGAAGCAGATCGTTTTTCTTGTGCTGTGCATAGAGTAAATCACTATATATACATTGTGAAGGTCAACCATTGTTTGAGGCTGGCTTTGTTCGCCGGTGCCTAGGTTGGTGAAGTGAATAGTGGAATAACCGGACAAGCTGCTAAATAAGCTAAGTATCTTTTTTTTTCATTTCCCTTTCCCCCGATCGGTCGCTACTTCTTAGATCCCTTTCCCCTGAATATAAGTTTCATCTCTCGTTTACACCACGTGCTATCCTCGTGCCTAAATGGCCGAGGGCGAAGTAACATTGGATGGGAATGATATTTCCATGGATATACCGGATAAACCCGAAATTACTCCCTCCCCTGATTCCCCCAGTCCTCCCCGTATTAAAACATACCCAGCCAGTTCGACTGGACCCTGGGTGGTCTATTTCCGGCCCATCACGAAATCGCTTAATATTTTAGAAATCTCACGGGAGCTGACTGCTAACTACCCGGCCGTAGCTCAGATAACACGTGTTAGAGCTAATAAGATACGCATATTAGTGAATGACCTCGACCAGGCAAACCAGATTGCTCGCAGCGAACGTTTTACAAAGCAATTTAAAGCGTATATTCCTTGTTTAGCAGTGGAGATCGACGGGGTCGTCGCCGAACCGGGTTTGAAGTGCGAAGATGTGTTGAAGTACGGAGTTGGTTGCTTTAAGGACCCCTCACTTGAACATGTGAAGATTCTGGAATGCAAGCAATTGTATTCCGCAAAAACTGAGGATAATAAGACAACTTATTCATTGTCAGACTCGCTTCGAGTGACTTTCTCCGGGTCTTCCCTCCCCAACTATCTCCTCCTGGATAAGGTTCGTCTACCTGTTCGCCTGTTTGTACCGCGGGTAATGAACTGCAGCAATTGCAAGCAGCTGGGCCACACAGCCACATATTGTGGCAATAAGAAAAGGTGCGGCAAATGCGAAGGAGAACATGAGGATGACTCTTGCGGTGGAGAAACTGAAAAGTGTATTTACTGCGGGGGCCTTCCGCATGATCTTAAATCATGCCCCGCGTACAAACAGCGCGGGGATAAAATTAAGCGCTCCCTTAAGGAACGCTCGAAGCGCTCTTATGCAGAAATTCTTAAGAATGCTTCGCCATCTGTCCCTTCCGAAAATTCCTTTGCTCTTTTGGCTGGCGTTGAGCAAGAATCTGACGACCCACAAGAGGGAACATCTTTGGTTACCTCAGGGGAGTCCAGGAAGAGGAAAAATCTAGCCTCCCCTAAATTGCCTCGTAAGGGTGCCAAGGTGTCGTCCACTCAGAGTGCGCCAATTACAATCAATAAATCCAATGGAAGTGATGCACTAAAGCCGAAGCAAGTTGCTCCAGGACTTGGAAATTTTAATTCTAACAAGGAGTATCCACCACTTCCAGGGACACCAAAAACCCCAAGTGTTCCCTTTTTTCAAACAGATACTCAGTCCAGTAGCGGACTAATGAAATTTTCTGACATAGTGGACTTAATTTTCACAGCTTTCAATGTTACTGATCCTCTTAAAAGCATTCTGATACATTTTCTCCCTATGGTGCAAACATTTTTGAAACAGTTGACTGCTAAATGGCCCCTCCTTGCAGCGATCGTATCCTTCGATGGCTAAGTCATCAAACGAGGTCACTGATTCGATCACTGTCCTACAGTGGAATTGCAGAAGTATCCTCCCGAAAATCGATTCCTTCAAATTCTTACTAAACAGTTTAAAATGTGATGCTTTCGCATTATGTGAAACCTGGTTAACTTCTGATATAAATCTCAACTTCCACGACTTTAATATAATCCGTCTGGATCGAGAAAACCCTTATGGAGGAGTACTTTTGGGGATCAAAAAGTGCTATTCTTTCAACCGAATTAACCTCCCTTCGACACCAGGCATTGAAATTGTCGCTTGTCAAGTTTTAATCAAAGATAAAGACCTTTGCATTGCTTCCATCTACATTCCTCCTAGAGCCTCGGTAGGGCACCGAACGCTTTGTGATATCACGGAATCCTTACCGGCTCCACGGCTAGTTCTGGGAGACTTTAACTCGCACGGTACGGTATGGGGCTGTCTTCATGATGATAATATTTTTTTTTTTTTTTATTTTGATTATAGAGGTTTTAACCTTAAGTTCATTCGCCTCTTCGGGTTAGAAAAATTTCTTATGAAAAATTTCTAACCCTATGTGCGGGGTCGGGACTCGAACCCAGGTGCGCTGCGTACAAGGCAATCGATTTACCAATACGCTACGCCCACCCCTATGATGATAATAGATCAACATTAATCCAAGATCTTTGCGACAATTTCAACATGACCATCTTAAACACGGGAGAAATGACGCGGATTCCTACACAACCAGCACGCGCAACCGCGTTGGATTTATCGCTATGCTCGACATCGCTACAGTTAGATTGCAGGTGGAAGGTGATCCCTGATCCCCACGGTAGCGATCATTTGCCTATCGTGATTTCAATTGCTAACGGTTCAAGACCATCGGAAACAATCAATGTCTCGTATGACCTCACACGGAACATTGATTGGAAGAGTTACGCGACCGCGATATCCGTTAAAATCGAATCCACTCAAGAACTTCCTCCGGAGGAAGAGTACAGGTTTTTGGCTGGCTTGATTCTCGACAGTGCGAATCAAGCTCAGACTAAACCAGTACCCAGCGCGAATACCCATGGACGGTCTCCCACCCTGTGGTGGGATAAAGAGTGCTCAGAGCTGTACGCGGAATAGTCCACTGCATATAAGGCCTTCCGGGAAGACGGGTTACCTGCTAGCTATCTACAGTACGCGTCGTTAGAAAGGCGAATGAAGAGTCTAATGAAAGCCAAAAAACGCAGTTATTGGCGCCGGTTCGTCGACGGGTTAACGAGAGAAACAGCGATGAGCACTCTTTGGGGTACGGCTCGACGTATGCGTAACCGTAATAGTACCAACGAGAACGTGGAATATTCAAACCGTTGGATATTTGCTTTCGCCAAGAAGATCTGTCCGGACTCTGTCCCGGTACAGAAAACGTGCCGCGCCGCGTCTCCTCACGATACCGCGAACGAAACACCGTTTTCGATGGTGGAGTTCTCACTTGCTCTTTTATCATGCAACAATAACGCCCCAGGGTTAGACAGAATCAAATTCAACTTGCTGAAAAAAGGCGCTTGTTGAATTTATTTAACAAGTTTCTTGAGGGTAACATTGTCCTTCATGACTGGAGGCAAGTGAAGGTCATCGCCATCCAAAAACCAGGAAAACCAGCCTCCGACCACAACTCGTATTAGCCGATTGCAATGCTGTCCTGTATTCGGAAGTTGTTCGAGAAAATGATCTTGTTTCGCCTCGACAATTGGGTTGAAGCAAATGGCTTACTGTCAGATACACAATTTGGCTTCCGCAAAGGCAAAGGGACGAACGATTGCCTTGCGTTGCTTTCTACAGAAATCCAAATGGCCTATGCTAACAAAGAGCAGATGGCATCAGTCTTCTTGGATATTAAGGGGGCTTTTGACTCAGTTTCTATCAACATTCTGTCAGAGAAGCTGCACCAGCATGGTCTTTCGCCAATTTTAAATAACTTTTTGCTAAACCTGTTGTCTGAAAAGCACATGCACTTTTCGCATGGCGATTTAACAACATCGCGATTTAGCTACATGAATCTTCCCCAGGGC
Organism: Topomyia yanbarensis; assembly: GCF_030247195.1. NCBI lineage: Eukaryota > Metazoa > Arthropoda > Insecta > Diptera > Culicidae > Topomyia > Topomyia yanbarensis. Next base: position 235,254,653 of record NC_080671.1, read on the forward strand.
TCATGTCTAAGTCCCCTGCTCTACAATTTCTACGTGAATGACATTGACGATTGTCTTGCCAATTCATGCACGCTAAGGCAACTTGCAGACGACGGCGTGGTCTCTGTTACAGGGCCCAAAGCTGCCGACTTGCAAGGACCATTACAAAATACCTTGGACAATTTGTCTGTTTGGGCTCTTCAGCTGGGTATTGAGTTCTCCACGGAGAAAACTGAGTTGGTTGTTTTTTCTAGGAAGCGTGAGCCGGCACAACTCTAGCTTCTATTAATGGGTGCAACGATCAACCAGGTTTTCACATTTAAATATCTCGGGGTCTGGTTCGACTCTAAAGGTATCTGGGGATGTCACATTAGGTATCTGAAACAGAAATGCCAACAAAGGATCAATTTTCTCCGAACAATAACTGGAACATGGTGGGGTGCTCACCCAGGAGACCTGATCAGGTTATACCAAACAACGATATTGTTGGTGATGGAGTACGGGTGTTTCTGTTTCCGCTCCGCTGCGAACATACACTTCATCAAACTGGAGAGAATCCAGTATCGTTGCTTGCGTATTGCCTTGGGTTGCATGCACTCGACCCATACGATGAGTCTCGAAGTGCTGGCGGGCGTTCTTCCGCTAAAAAATCGATTTTGGGAACTCTCATATCGATTACTCATCCGATGCGACATTCTGAACCCGTTGGTGATTGAAAACTTCGAGAGGCTCGTCGAGCTTAATTCTCAAACCCGATTTATGGCCTTGTACTTCGACTACATGGCACAGAGCATTAATCCTTCTTCATATACTCCCAACCGTGTTCGTTTCCTAGATACTTCTGATTCTACTGTATTCTTCGACACATCCATGAAGGAAGAGATTCGTGGAATCCCGGACCATATACGCCCGCAAGTGATCCCCAATATATTTTATAATAAATTCCGAGAAGTCGACTGTGACAAAATGTTCTACACTGACGGATCAAATCTCGATGGGTCCACTGGCTTCGGTATCTTCAACAATACTATCACCGCTTCATTCAAGCTCAATGATCCCGCTTCAGTTTACGTCGCAGAGTTAGCTGCAATTCAGTACACCCTTGGGATCATCGACACTCTGCCCACAGATCACTACTTCATCGTTTCGGACAGCCTCAGCTCTATCGAGGCTCTTCGTGCGGTGAAGCCTAAAAAGCAACTCCCGTATTTTCTGGGTATGATACAGGAGTCCTTGTATACGTTATCTGAAAAATCTTATCAGATTACCTTTGTTTGGGTCCCCTCTCATTGTTCTATCCCGGGCAATGAAAAGGCCGACTCATTAGCAAAGGTGGGCGCATTAAATGGTGACATATACGAAAGACCAATCTGCTTCAACGAATTTTTTAGTATTTGTCGTCAGAGGACACTCAACAGTTGGCGAACCTCGTGGAGCAATGGTGAACTTGGACGATGGCTACATTCCATTATCCCAAAGGTATCAACGAAGCCTTGGTTCAGGGGGAAGGATGTGGGTCGGGATTTTATTCGTGTAATGTCCCGACTTATGTCCAACCACTACACCTTGGATGCGCATTTGCGGCGTATTGGGCTTGCGGAGAGTAGTCTGTGCGCTTGTGACGAGGGCTATCACGACATCGAGCACGTTGTCTGGGTATGCGCCGGGTACTTGGACGCCAGGTCTCAGTTAAAGGATTCCCTTCGGGCCCGAGGTAGACCACCCAATGTCCCAGTCCGAGATATACTGGCAAATCGTGATTTCCCCTATATGTCCCTTATTTATACTTTCATAAAAACGACAAATATCCCAATTTAGCCCCTCTCTTTTTATTTCTCGTTTTAGAAGCTTTCTCCTGCCTTGTGGGACCGATCAGCTCCAGACTGCAACTATGTAACCGCCATCGCACTTACCACTACGGAAACTGAAGCGAGAGAGACTCAAGGTCCGATGACTTTTGAAGGATTCCCCGCGGGTCCGAAGAATACCATCCGCCAATCCGACCTACTAGACTAAGGCGGTAATCTTTCGCTGATCTCCCGTTTGCCCGAAAGTTGCAAGTTTTGCTCTTCTCTCCCGGTCACCATCTACGCTTTCTCTCCCCTGTCCTTGATACAACTGCTTCTACAGCCCCCCTCTGAATACCTTTACCAAGCATAAGTCTCCGCCAAAAAAAGTTCAAATTTGTATTCTGTATTCCTAGTTTTAAGATAGTTGTAATTTTACCTCTTTGTTAAAACTATTGTCCCCCATCTTGTAAATAGAATTGTATCCCTAGTCTTAAAACACCTGCGAATTTTCTCATAAATATTTGTTCCCCCTTTTGTGTACCAAACTATATTGTTAGTTTTAAGATAACTGTAAATATTTCCTAAAAATTATTACTATTGAATTCCTTGTTTTAAAATTTTTTCATAAAAAAAATCTTTTGCCCCCTCTCTTGTATATAGAATCTTATTTCTAGTCTTAAGATAGCTGTAAAATTTTTCTTTTTTAAATAAAATATTTCAACATTGTAACCTCCTAGTTTTAAAATATCCAAAATGTAAAAACAAAAGAATTTGGCACCGCCAAGCTAACGCATTTGTGCCTATCAAATAAACGAAATGAATAAAAAAAATATTAAAATTGATGTAACATTACTCTAGTTTGCGGGTCTGGATCACTAATGATCAATCAAAGCAGCTTTGATCACATTGGCCACCTATGACGGTTCATGACGCCCCCGGGGAACCCGCCAAGTTCCTAAGCTAATATCACACCCATGCCCCAACGAATTCTCTACCGATTTTTACAAACTTGATTTCAAATGAAAGATACAGTAATACAGTAATTGACTGTTGCTAAATTTCATTCGGTTTTGACTCTTGCTTCCGGAGTTACAGGGGTGTTAGTAAGCATACACTGGAATTTCCCATATAAATCGGTACAATCGTAATACCTCAGAGGCTAAAAACTATTGAAATGGTCACCAAATTACTTATGATCGCAGATCTAGATCACTGATTGCCGATCAAACATTCTTTGAATATTGTCCACTATCGACGATTCCGGAAGTCCAGAATTCCGGGCATATTCCACCATTAATGTCACATCGGTTCTTCGGTGATGACTGAACCGATTTTCTCAAACCAAGTCTCAAATGGAAGGTAAAATATGCAGTTGAGTATTGCGTCGCCGCCCCTCCTCCCCTCCCCCTTGCCTTGCCCTAACACCTCCCTCCTTCATCACTCCCCTCCTCTTGGACCACCCTCACGCCCACATTTCCTTCATCCACCGCGTATACCGAAATAAGATGAAGGATTTCTGACACATCCTCCACTCCCACTCTACTAACCTCCCATTCCCTCCACTTTCAAACCCATTCCACCAACATTTCAAAATATAATCACATGAAGATAACATTGAACTCATGCTGATTAAGCTAATTAAATATTATTCTTTTGCCTTTCTCATATAGAAAGGTTATGCAATTGCTCCAAAAACCGACTTTCGAACCGAGGCCCGGAGTCTCATATAACATTCGACTCAGATCGCCGAGATCGCAAAATATCTGTGTGTATGTATGTGTGTATGTATGTATGTATGTATGTATGTATGTATGTATGTATGTATGTATGTATGTATGTATGTATGTATGTATGTATGTATGTATGTATGTATGTATGTATGTATGTATGTATGTATGTATGTATGTATGTATGTATGTATGTATGTATGTATGTATGTATGTATGTATGTATGTATGTATGTATGTATGTATGTATGTATGTATGTATGTATGTATGTATGTATGTATGTATGTATGTATGTATGTATGTATGTATGTATGTATGTATGTATGTATGTATGTATGTATGTATGTATGTATGTATGTATGTATGTATGTATGTATGTATGTATGTATGTATGTATGTATGTATGTATGTATGTATGTATGTATGTATGTATGTATGTATGTTTTTGTTTTTGTTTCTTCAGTCGGAGCTTGCAACGCTCAGATATGCTCTGATGCTGTGGCTCGAAAAATTCATCCAGCTTCTGAATAGCTACTTCGTACCAATTAGGCTTGAAAGCTATTAGTGGTACGTGATCGCAATCCTTCAAGTTTTTGGATACCATTTGCAAAGCAGGGCAGCCAAGATGTAATAGTTTTGCACGCATAATATACTGGTCGGATATTTCGTAAGCTGCGAAATAGCAATCCAAACTAGGGGCAGATCACTTGTGATGCATTTTTAAAAATCAGCGAAATTAAATGCATTTCTTTGCATCAAAATAGAAATTCGTAATGCATTTTGCGTTGCGTGCAATGTATTTTGCGTTGCGTGTAAGACGTCAAAACCCTCTAAGAACGGTTGGTTTCAAAATCGTCCAACGAAGGACGTTCGTTGGACCAATTTGGACAACGTCCAAATAACCGTTCAACGAACGTCCATCGTTGGACCCATGTTGAACGATTTTTAAGCAATTTTTTGGACGTCTCAGTGGGAACCCTACAAAAAACAGCCCTACATTCAACAAAACATCGAACAAAGTGGATCAGCGTAGGACGATTGTTAAGTAATCTTTACTGGGAGGGAGTGCAAAGTTGATGCAAAAATGGAAATTAAATGCATTTTTTCTAAGTTGATGCAAATTTGTTATACATTCCTAGAGTGACCTGCCCCTAGAATCCAAAGCATCTTTTCATATTTTCCACTCTCTAGCTAACTTGCCTGTTTCGATCTGATCACATCGAAACGGTGGGATCGATCGTGAATCTTGCATCTGAAAACATAAGATCGAACAACTTTATTATTTTTCTTCTAAATACTTTCGATTGATAAAAAAAGGTTTTTCAGTGTAATCTCATATGTGCCAAAGTCACATATGTACGAAACTCCCTTTTGTGCAACTATTTGCACATGAACCAATATCCCCTTGCTGTATTCGACCTTAATTACGATTCCTGCTTTTGCCGGGGAAATTCAACTAATTTCCGCCTTCTGGTCTTCCGGAGAATTCTACTAATTCTCGCAATGTTTATTCGAAAAACGTTAGCTACTACTTTTACCGTTGAATATCACTGGAGAATTCTTAAAATTCTCGCAATTCACGAGGAAAACTGAAAATTTTCCGTTTGATTGTATGATGCAATCACAATGACGCCATATGATTTTCTCGCAACTGCTCTACGATTCTTTTTTTTTCGTTTACCTTATCAAGTCCTCCTCTTTTTCGCGAATACAATAAATGCGGAAACTGCGCTATAATTATCAGTACAATATCTTATTCCGATTCTCGTCACCGGATTGTGGTATTGACTCCCTTATCTCCGTCCGTGTCCGTCGAAATCCAAGAATTAATGATCCCCCTCTCTTTCACTGCCGAACCAAGATCAATCCTTCCCAGGTCGTCCTCATTCTCCATGTTACAATAGTACAAAAGGTGGGGCATATTTATTATCTAGCTTAACTTTTCATCCGGGCGTAATGTACTACAGCTAACAAATTTTCCATAGCGATAAGTGCTATGTTCACCTGTTAAAACATGTTAAGATACGTGTAAGGAACAACTAGGGTTGCCACCCCTCCGGGTTTGGGCCGGAGACTGCGGTTCTCGGAAGCGATCTCCGGGCTTCCGGTTTTTCAATTTCTCCGGGTTTGCTGGGAAGAAGCATAATTTCAATTTTTTTTTAATTAATCGACTCTTTACAAAATATTTAAAAAGTCTAAGTTAACTATTACTCTGGTTCAGATTTATTTTGCCCGTGTAATCCTTCATGTCAAGGTGGCGAAGATGAGTTCACCAAATATTGCTGATTTCTTCCACAAAGCAATGAAAATGAAACAAATACAAATCAAGGAAAGTAATACTTCGCAAACGTGAAAAATTTACAGCTTTATTTTAACGTAGTAATAAAAAGCTATTAAAGTGGTCTAAAATGCCGAGCAATCGCTTTGATTTTAATTTCTGTCTAGTTTGACTCAAAATCCACCCCCCCCCCCCCTTCGGCGTTCAGTGAAAATCTCCGGATCAAAGTATCCCCAGGGGTGGCAACCCTAGGAACAACCTTTAATGATATGTGGGCATGTAGGGCCTTTATATTCAGAGTGTAGGTGATCTTCCTATGGAAACATAGCAAAACACGATTTTTGATTGGAGACACCTCTAAATCATCTCCAAATTAAGTCATTTATGGCGAAAGTTTTTAAATTCACACCTAGAACAAAAATCTGAGCTGACTTATGTATATTTTAGTATATCTGTTTTTTTTAGTGGGACTTGGTGTTTTTTTCACGGAGCCTTCGAAAAAACTGTATGATTTGGATGTGTTTCCCGAAGATATACTTCAAAAAGGATTGCTTGATTAAAAAAAAAAATGAAAATGATCAAAAAGTACATGCGACAATTATGCGTAGAACGACAGTGTAGTTTTTACAGGTGTTGCTAAGATGAATCTTACACGAGTGCTGTGAGTGATATCAGAATAAATCGACTTGCCTACGTCATACCGTTCGTTCAACTCCCATTGTATCGTGTGAAATATGGCGTCGACCGGTTGTGCTTGTGGATTGTTTACATATTTTTGGTTTCTGTCATAAGCAAACCGAATGATCTGCCACACCTATTTATACTACATTACTGTCAATGGCCCTCCCCAGTAAAGTTTAGGCGGAAATGAGACGGAATTCCGGCTGGTTAGCATACCGGCCCCAGCGACACAACCGATTCTAGTTGGGATCGTTGTATCACTGGAGCCGGGCTCTAACTGGAACCAGCCGGAACTCTGGCTCATTCGTTCCAGAAGGATTCGAAGCGTGCTCGATTACCCAGTTAAACTCATTCCGGAACCGGTTCGGATTTCTGAATGGACCCTCTAAGAGCGGTTGGTTTCAAAACCGTCCAATGAAGGACGTTCGTTGGACCAATTTGGACAACGTCCAAATAACCGTTCAACGAACGTCCATCGTTGGACCCGTGTTGAACGATTTTGAAACAATTTTTTGGACGTCTCAGTGGGGAGTCATTATGAATTCCAAATCAAATGCAACAACCGATTCCGACTCAGAATCGGTTGTTGCATTTGATTTGGAATTCATACTGACTCCATTCAGGATTCCCAATCAAATTCCGAATGGTTTAACCGGGTAGGCTCGCTGACGAACTAGCAAGTCGACATAAATTGACTTTTACAACATTGCTTTACAGCTAAATGGCAGTGTTGGTAAACACGGCTCACAGTAAAATTCAAATTTATGTCGACTTTGTCAGCATGCACAGCCTAATTGGAATGAGACTGGCAAATAAATAATAAGAAAAATATAGATATGACGAGTTTGCATCCAGAGGAATTCAGCGCTAGATTCAGCGTGCTTAATTCGCACGTAAATAAGAAAGATATCGGTTCTCCGGTTTTTTTAGCATATCTTCCTTCGAACGTTTCGACACAGATACTTCAAACAAACAAACATTAATGATCTTAAATGCTTATTTGCAGGCTAAACAAAATTGGGAAAAATCCCAATATTATGGCTCACAAAGAAGAATCCGAGTCAGCCAATGCAGAAACTAATCAAATCAGTGCTGTGGTAAACGCGTTGGCCGTTGAAGCTGAAAATAATTTAAATAACCTTAGGTAAGATCATTTTTCGTATTCTGGTTGTAGTTGAAAATCGAAAAATTGACATGCGCCTTTCGTTTTTTCCCTATTTACACAGTGGGCAATTAAAACGCATGTTGTGTACATGTTAGAGAATCAACTTGCGCGTCATCTACACCAGTTGCGCTTTAGTTTCACACGCTGAAAATAGGAGAAAAATCGAAAAGCGCTAGTTCACTATTTCGATTTTAAACTGCAACCAGAATATTATAATTCATTAAAGGTTGCAATTCATCTTTTTCCTTTCTTTGATTTTTTCAATCGTTTGTGTGGAATCAGTGATGGAAGCGGAAGTTTGAACAAAATTCACTCTGATTTAAGTTTGGCGGAGTTAAATCAAAATTTACGCATGAGCTTACCTCGGCCAAAAAGTGGAGATTTTAGAGCTCTTTTCGAAGGTAGTCCTTAGGAAATCAACCACTCTCTCTGGAATTGACAAATACTCTTCTATAAGGTACAAGTGAGATATTACAAATAAAACTTAATTTACATAAACTAATAGCGTCCGTTCACATTACTATTATAATTTAATGTGTCTGCTTAAACTTGCCACTCAAGAATGCCAAGAAATCGACTTTTTAGTAATACAGAAAACAGCTTTCAGCTGTGTAAAATTTAACGGTCTATTCAAAGGTAATTGAGATAATATCACCAGGTGAGTTTAATTTGATAGCGGAGGTTTCAAAACGGTTTTACATCGTTTACATGGTTACACCTAAGCTGACCAACTGTACAGAATTTGGGAAGACGGTACGGATTTTTGATCGCGTGTACGGAAAAAATGCTTATACGGATTTGTTCGGAATTTGCACGGAATTTTCAACTTCAGTGGAAGTGGAAACACTCCCGGGATAACAATTTTTTTTCCACAAATGGGAACCGACTAGATAACGTTGCAAACTAATTTCCCAGGATTCCAATACTTTGAAACTAATCTATTATATCAATAAATCAATTATCTCATTAACTTATTTAGCCGATTCATCTAGCAACAATAGGCTGGTCTGTCCAAAAAATATATTCAAAACGAATATCTCCTTATTGAGAATTGTGATGAGCAAACCCACGCTTACGGAAATATTCAGCTTCTCGACGAAATATGAAATTACATTTTCCAATAAAATTTTCAATATTGTACTAATCTACTTAGGTAACTAAACTTTTGGATAAGTATTTCTTAGTCGATTAATGATCGAACAAATGAAATTATTCGATAAATTACAGTGTTGTACAGCGCAAATTCGTTAGTTGGGTTACGAATGCGCCCCATCCCAACTAGCGAATCGTATTCGTTAATTGGGGCAACTGACAACTTGTAAAAATACACGAGGTAAACGCTGATTGTTCGTTTTCTTTCAATAAAAAACAAACAGACAAATTTTACGGTTCACGAAAGTTGGCTGTTTCCTTCCAGTTTAACCCTTAAATGCTTGAAACTAATTTTTCATTGATACTCATTTTTTGGTATGGAATATGGATACGATATTTACCTCTTGGTCCCAGTGAGCAAATTTTCTGGCAGAGATCGCTCTGATACATTTCTGTAAGTCTTGGTTTGGCAACCCTGTCAGATTTCTGCGCGTATTCTGTCGGGTTAGTTCAGCTAGGGCGGACTTGGTTTCGCTCGCGTTTTCTGGGAAATTTTGACAGGAACCGAGCAAAACCCTGGCGTAACTCGGACATAAACTGTGCAGATCCTGGCAATTCCTACCTGGGTGAATTTAGCACGAATCCAATTGCTATTAATTATTTTTTTGATAAATTCCTTCACATGAAATAGGAAAAGGATACGCCGTCGCAAAATACCGATAAAGCGCAAGCATAAATCATTGGATAATGTAATTGAATTCATCAGAGATGACCTTCAAAAGTTAGCAAACTAACCTCTCTGCGGTACAAACTAATTGATGCTGAATGGAGGAAGCACAAAATCTAACACATTTATTTCACTAAAAACATTCCGGAATATGAATTGAAAAAATTAAGATTCATTGAATTTCAAAGTATGCTTTTTTCTAAATCGTCAAAGAAATCAACCAATAAGCCCCTTGAAATCGATGACTTCCAAACGTCAATCAGTTTTTGAAATTCAGTTTTGACATAAGAGTGTCTTTTAGTTGGGGCAACTAGCGATCACCCAACTAACGAACAGCTCAACTAGTGAACCCCCAACTAACAAATTTGTGCTGTACTACGTTCACACTACGAGTTATAACACTTTTTTATGTTACTTTCTATTTGATTATATTGTTTTTTTTTTGTATTGCATTTCTAATTTATTTCTAGTTTAGTGTTGGGTGTTCAGCTACACACGGGAAGAATGGAGTACCCAAACCATGGGTTAAAAATCACCAGCGTCAAGTTCTAATAGTGCGAACCCAATTTTGGGTACTGTTTTCAAAAGGGATATTACTTTAAACTGAGTATTGCATGTCTAACCTAATTTTGGATAGTTTGGGATTGGCATTCAACATTTTTTTCTCCCGTGTTAAACAAGCGTCGTTTGCTTAGCCCGCTAAATGCTGTGAATATTTTGAAACTATAGTATAATTTACATATCCTGCACGTTGAATTTAAGTGTTTCACACTAAACACAGTGGATAGACACTTGGGTTTAGTGTTTTTATCGGTTGTCTGTGTCGTCGGAACAACCGATTGCATTCGCAAAAGAAAAGGTAGGTTTCACTTGTTTAGTTTTAAATGATTGGTTTTCTCATCATTGGGGCCGTACACAAATGACGTAGCTTTTTTCTGGCGATTTTCGACCCCTCCCTCCCCCCTCGTAGCATTTGGTCACAAAATTCTAACCTCCCCCTTGTAAATGACGTAGCATCTTACTAATCCCCCCCCATACAACGCGACAGGGAGATGAAAAAATTACATATGTTTTTCAATTCTTTTAAATATATGTCCTTTCAAAATGTTTGACGACTTTTATCAACATTTTCATTATAACAGCAAATTGCCTACTAAACAAGCCCATTTTATGACAAATATAATGTGGATAGTTTTGTTTAGCATTTTACATGTCATATAGCATGAAAAGAAGTTCACAATCCTGCAGCGGTCAACGATTTTAGGAAGTATACGCACAGACTAACAGACATAACACTCAAAAACAAAGCTTCGCCCGCTTTAACGGTCATTTTAAATATATTTACAGTTGGGACTGTGGCCACATTTGAAATTATGGCGCCACTGACATATGAACAAGCATATGGGGGATAGACCATTAGTGAAAATTATTCCCAAACCTGAGGGGAAACCCACCAGTAATTGAGTGTTTGGGACCGTGAATAAAAGGTGGAGCTAGTGTTCTGCGAAAATTGTCGGATCGATGTTTTTTAGGGAATTCCCTCATAGTGTTATGTCTGTTAGTCTGTGGTATAACCTCAACTAAATAACTAAATTTTCTTTGATTGAATCCGAAAGAAAATTTAATTCAGCTACCAAAATAAGTCTACTAGTTAGCAATATTAGCTAACTAATGTGGAAATTTAAATCCGCATGAAAAATCTTTCAATTTCTTTGCGAGCCTGCCATTCCTCGAACAGTAAAATTTACAAAATGAAAAACCGCATGAAAAGCAACTTGGGAATGGAGGAACATTAAATTGTTTTCTCTAATTAATCTAATTAATACTAGGGGCAGATCACTCTAGAAATATATAACAAATTTGCATCAAATTAGAAAAAATGCATTTAATTTCCATTTTTGCATCAACTTTGCACTCCCTCGCCGAAAATTTTGTTTAACAAATGTCCTACGCTGATTCACTTTGTTCGACGTTTTATTGAATGTAGGACTGATTTTTTGTAGGGTTTTGACGTCTTACACGCAACGCAAAATACACTGTACGCAACGCAAAATACATTTTGAATTTTTATTTTGATGGAAAGAAATGCATTTAATTTAGCTGATTTTTAAACATGCATCACAAGTGATCTGCCCCCAGAATTAACGGGTGCCCGTCAAAAAAATTTAAACTTAATGCTACGTCGCACAACTTCTGACCCTACCCTCCCCCTCGTCACACTTCGTCACAAATTTGGTATACCCTCCCTACCCCCCAAAATGCTACGTCATTTATGCATGGCCCCATTTATAATATTTCTCTAGTTCACTACTCGAAATCGTCTGAGCACATCAGCAGTTCGTTTATAGAGCCATTACCACAACTGCAAGGGGAGGGATCTGCAAGGTGGTAAAGCTGACAGCCGCTGGGAGAATTAACTGGAACACATCAACCGGATCCACTGTGTTTGGATCTTCGGTGAAAAAAATCATCAGTTTATCTGTAAGTAATGCCATTTTCGTTTTTGACAGTGCACCACACCGGTGTAGTCGGTGCTACCCGGTCAAACCATTCGGAATTTGATTCGGAATCCTGAATGGATGGATTCCAAATCTAATGCAACAACCGATTCTGAGCCGGAATCGGTTGTTGCATTTGTTTTGGAATCCATAATGACTCCATTCAGAAATACGAACCGGTTCCGGAATGAGTTTAACTGGGTACACTCATTCAAACTTGAGTGTAATCAGTATCATGTATTTGCACTACACCGATGTAGCACCAAGAAAAACTAAATCGCTATAAGAAATGACAAAAATTCTGCCAAACAGGAATACTGCCTATAATCGCAATTTTTTTCTAATGTTCTATAACAGCGATTCTCAACCTGGGGTCCGCGGATCTCTAGGGGGCCGTGAAGTAGTTACCAGGGGACCGAGAAGGAGATTATTTATCTCGGAAGGAGCTTTTTTTGTAACATACTGTAAATAATATTTGAATAGTACACAAAATGAATGTTAAGCCGCGGGAGTCTGCAACAACCCTGGATGATTAAGAAGTGGTCCGCGGGGCGAAAAATGTTAAGAACCGCTGTTGTATAAGATCCCATATCTACATAGGGCAGACTTGCGATTATAGGCAGAATAGAACGAAAGAAGAAAAATCAGCGATAGAAATAACCGCGTTTTTGGGTGAATGCTGAATGGACAAAATTCGACAAAATTCAAATATTTTTCATGGTTTTTGCCTTTTTCATATGCTATGCAATAACTGTAAAAATCGACTTTTTAACCGAGGCCCGGAGGGCCGAGTGTCATACACCATTCGATTCAGTTCGTCGAGATCGGCAAATGTCTGTGTGTGTATGTACGTGTGTGTGTATGTGTGTGTGTGTCATTTAAACTCACACAATTTTCTCAGAGATGGCTGAACCGATTTTCGTAAACTTAGCTTCATCTGAAAATTATAACGCTCCCATAAGCTGCTATTGAATTTTTTGTTGATCCTACTTCTGGTTCCGGAGTTACGGATTGAAGAATGCGGTCACACAGTAAATTCCCATATAAACTGGTACCACCATGATGTTCAAATGATGTAAAACATATTAAAATTGATCACAATCGTCTGAGCTCTCGATCGAAGCAGATCGTTTTTCTTGTGCTGTGCATAGAGTAAATCACTATATATACATTGTGAAGGTCAACCATTGTTTGAGGCTGGCTTTGTTCGCCGGTGCCTAGGTTGGTGAAGTGAATAGTGGAATAACCGGACAAGTTGCTAAATAAGCTAAGTATCTTTTTTTTTCATTTCCCTTTCCCCCGATCGGTCGCTACTTCTTAGATCCCTTTCCCCTGAATATAAGTTTCATCTCTCGTTTACACCACGTGCTATCCTCGTGCCTAAATGGCCGAGGGCGAAGTAACATTGGATGGGAATGATATTTCCATGGATATACCGGATAAAGCCGAAATTACTCCCTCCCCTGATTCCCCCAGTCCTCCCCGTATTAAAACATACCCAGCCAGTTCGACTGGACCCTGGGTGGTCTATTTCCGGCCCATCACGAAATCGCTTAATATTTTAGAAATCTCACGGGAGCTGACTGCTAACTACCCGGCCGTAGCTCAGATAACACGTGTTAGAGCTAATAAGATACGCATATTAGTGAATGACCTCGACTAGGGTTGGGAAAACCGAGGCATTTTGAGAAACCGGTATTTTCGGTATTGAAAATGAAAAAAACCGGTAAAACCGCTAAAAACCGGTAATCACAAAGAAAAAATCGAAATTAAATTGAATTTACAAAGCAGTCGCATTTAACTTGCTTTGATGCCAATTCATACTTTATTAACAAAGTAATCGCTCAATAGACGTTACTTGAGAACCACTGATGATCGCAGCATGAAAAGTGTGCATGTGACGACATGCACATATTACGTTTGTTGTCTAACTCGCTTATTGTTTGTTGTCTAACTCGCTTATTGTACCAAAAAGCACAGCAGGTTAGCTAAATGCAGTAGACAAAAAGAGACTAAAGAGATTCGACAAACCATTACTTCGAAAACAGACCTAAAATTGCTGTTTTTTCCTTATACAAATGCCTTAACATATACTGAAAATAATGTTCAAAAAATGTTTGAGCTCCAGCGCATCAAAAACGTTTTAGATTTGTAATAGGTCATGTTAATCTGTCTATTTCGTCACCAGTATTCAAAATACTTATTTTAACAGTGCTACTTCGTATATGAAACCGCTTAAGTTTCAATTCCACCTCGTCTTGAAAACTAGCGGTTATGTGCTTCCTTTTCCAATTGAGCATGAGCAGGATGACCGTACAACTCGTAATTGCTAGTCCTTAATTGAACAGAACAAGCAAAATTTCACAAAAAATTTGCGAATGGAACCTGGGAGTAGCTAACCATCATCAATCGAGAGTTCTGTACGGTATAATGCCAATGGCGATGTCTGCCGCGTCCTTACAGCCATCTGGGAAGGAACGAAATGTTAGCGTAACAAATTTTGTTATGGAGACCGTGTACCTCTGCATCTCCACGTTTGCCACGGGCAGGAATTTTGTCAGTGAGGGGGGAGGTAAATAATTGCACAAGTCAATGCAACTTGGAGAAGTGTTATCATGTATTCATTGCTCTGGGCAGCTAGCCACCGAGAATTATTAACAGATTCTTAGATTGTTAAAAATGCAACTTCAACTCCGGACAACTGATTGTCGTGAGTGTTGTTTAGTTGATTCAAGCGATATGTGACTGCTGAATATGCTAATAGCTGTGTAATTGAAGATTTCGAAATATAAATAATATTCGTCGTATTATTATAACCAATGAAACGACAAATATGAGTTGATTTCTCTCTCTACAAACGATTGAATATGATGCAGATTGTTATGCAATTAACATTCGCGCGCGTAATAACATTATTACTATTAGAAAGAATGATCGAAGGAAGGAAACTGATTCACTAATAGCCATGTGCTGAAGATGAATCGAGCTGCATTCCACTGCTTATACAAAAACATTGAAGTGTCCCAAAACAGGCGATCTTACTTCTAACATTAGTAGGTGAAAATATTTTTAAAGTATTTCGAAAGCTCTATTATAAAAAAAAACAATGAAAAATTATTTAAATAGTTTTCGCTAAAAAAATATTGAAAATACCGGTTTTTCATTCTTGTAAAACCGGTATTTCGGTATTTAATATTTGGACGGTTTTACCGGTTTTCGGTAACGGTAAAACCGGTACTCCCAACCCTAACCTCGACCAGGCAAACCAGATTGCTCGCAGCGAACGTTTTACAAAGCAATTTAAAGCGTATATTCCTTGTTTAGCAGTGGAGATCGACGGGGTCGTCGCCGAACCGGGTTTGAAGTGCGAAGATGTGTTGAAGTACGGAGTTGGTTGCTTTAAGGACCCCTCACTTGAACATGTGAAGATTCTGGAATGCAAGCAATTGTATTCCGCAAAAACTGAGAATAATAAGACAACTTATTCATTGTCAGACTCGCTTCGGGTGACTTTCTCCGGGTCTTCCCTCCCCAACTATCTCCTCCTGGATAAGGTTCGTCTACCTGTTCGCCTGTTTGTACCGCGGGTAATGAACTGCAGCAATTGCAAGCAGCTGGGCCACACAGCCACCTATTGTGGCAATAAGAAAAGGTGCGGCAAATGCGAAGGAGAACATGAGGATGACTCTTGCGGTGGAGAAACTGAAAAGTGTATTTACTGCGGGGGCCTTCCGCATGATCTTAAATCATGCCCCGCGTACAAACAGCGCGGGGATAAAATTAAGCGCTCCCTTAAGGAACGCTCGAAGCGCTCTTATGCAGAAATTCTTAAGAATGCTTCGCCATCTGTCCCTTCCGAAAATTCCTTTGCTCTTTTGGCTGGCGTTGAGCAAGAATCTGACGACCCACAAGAGGGAACATTTTTGGTTACCTCAGGGGAGTCCAGGAAGAGGAAAAATCTAGCCTCCCCTAAATTGCCTCGTAAGGGTGCCAAGGTGTCGTCCACTCAGAGTGCGCCAATTACAATCAATAAATCCAATGGAAGTGATGCACTAAAGCCGAAGCAAGTTGCTCCAGGACTTGGAAATTTTAATTCTAACAAGGAGTATCCACCACTTCCAGGGACACCAAAAACCCCAAGTGTTCCCTTTTTTCAAACAGATACTCAGTCCAGTAGCGGACTAATGAAATTTTCTGACATAGTGGACTTAATTTTCACAGCTTTCAATGTTACTGATCCTCTTAAAAGCATTCTGATACATTTTCTCCCTATGGTGCAAACATTTTTGAAACAGTTGACTGCTAAATGGCCCCTCCTTGCAGCGATCGTATCCTTCGATGGCTAAGTCATCAAACGAGGTCACTGATTCGATCACTGTCCTACAGTGGAATTGCAGAAGTATCCTCCCGAAAATCGATTCCTTCAAATTCTTACTAAACAGTTTAAAATGTGATGCTTTCGCATTATGTGAAACCTGGTTAACTTCTGATATAAATCTCAACTTCCACGACTTTAATATAATCCGTCTGGATCGAGAAAACCCTTATGGAGGAGTACTTTTGGGGATCAAAAAGTGCTATTCTTTCAACCGAATTAACCTCCCTTCGACACCAGGCATTGAAATTGTCGCTTGTCAAGTTTTAATCAAAGATAAAGACCTTTGCATTGCTTCCATCTACATTCCTCCTAGAGCCTCGGTAGGGCACCGAACGCTTTGTGATATCACGGAATCCTTACCGGCTCCACGGCTAGTTCTGGGAGACTTTAACTCGCACGGTACGGTATGGGGCTGTCTTCATGATGATAATAGATCAACATTAATCCAAGATCTTTGCGACAATTTCAACATGACCATCTTAAACACGGGAGAAATGACGCGGATTCCTACACAACCAGCACGCGCAAGCGCGTTGGATTTATCGCTATGCTCGACATCGCTACAGTTAGATTGCAGGTGGAAGGTGATCCCTGATCCCCACGGTAGCGATCATTTGCCTATCGTGATTTCAATTGCTAACGGTTCAAGACCATCGGAAACAATCAATGTCTCGTATGACCTCACACGGAACATTGATTGGAAGAGTTACGCGACCGCGATATCCGTTAAAATCGAATCCACTCAAGAACTTCCTCCGGAGGAAGAGTACAGGTTTTTGGCTGGCTTGATTCTCGACAGTGCGAATCAAGCTCAGACTAAACCAGTACCCAGCGCGAATACCCATGGACGGTCTCCCACCCTGTGGTGGGATAAAGAGTGCTCAGAGCTGTACGCGGAATAGTCCACTGCATATAAGGCCTTCCGGGAAGACGGGTTACCCGCTAGCTGTCTACAGTACGCGTCGTTAGAAAGGCGAATGAAGAGTCTAATGAAAGCCAAAAAACGCAGTTATTGGCGCCGGTTCGTCGACGGGTTAACGAGAGAAACAGCGATGAGCACTCTTTGGGGTACGGCTCGACGTATGCGTAACCGTAATACTACCAACGAGAACGTGGAATATTCAAACCGTTGGATATTTGCTTTCGCCAAGAAGATCTGTCCGGACTCTGTCCCGGTACAGAAAACGTGCCGCGCCGCGTCTCTTCACGATACCGCGAACGAAACACCGTTTTCGATGGTGGAGTTTTCACTTGCTCTCTTATCATGCAACAATAACGCCCCAGGGTTAGACAGAATCAAATTCAACTTGCTGAAGAATCTACCTGACACTGCAAAAAGGCGCTTGTTGAATTTATTTAACAAGTTTCTTGAGGGTAACATTGTCCTTCATGACTGGAGGCAAGTGAAGGTCATCGCCATCCAAAAACCAGGAAAACCAGCCTCCGACCACAACTCGTATTAGCCGATTGCAATGCTGTCCTGTATTCGGAAGTTGTTCGAGAAAATGATCTTGTTTCGCCTCGACAATTGGGTTGAAGCAAATGGCTTACTGTCAGATACACAATTTGGCTTCCGCAAAGGCAAAGGGACGAACGATTGCCTTGCGTTGCTTTCTACAGAAATCCAAATGGCCTATGCTAACAAAGAGCAGATGGCATCAGTCTTCTTGGATATTAAGGGGGCTTTTGACTCAGTTTCTATCAACATTCTGTCAGAGAAGCTGCACCAGCATGGTCTTTCGCCAATTTTAAATAACTTTTTGCTAAACCTGTTGTCTGAAAAGCACATGCACTTTTCGCATGGCGATTTAACAACATCGCGATTTAGCTACATGAATCTTCCCCAGGGCTCATGTCTAAGTCCCCTGCTCTACAATTTCTACGTGAATGACATTGACGATTGTCTTGCCAATTCATGCACGCTAAGGCAACTTGCAGACGACGGCGTGGTCTCTGTTACAGGGCCCAAAGCTGCCGACTTGCAAGGACCATTACAAAATACCTTGGACAATTTGTCTGTTTGGGCTCTTCAGCTGGGTATTGAGTTCTCCACGGAGAAAACTGAGTTGGTTGTTTTTTCTAGGAAGCGTGAGCCGGCACAACTCCAGCTTCTATTAATGGGTGCAACGATCAACCAGGTTTTCACATTTAAATATCTCGGGGTCTGGTTCGACTCTAAAGGTATCTGGGGATGTCACATTAGGTATCTGAAACAGAAATGCCAACAAAGGATCAATTTTCTCCGAACAATAACTGGAACATGGTGGGGTGCTCACCCAGGAGACCTGATCAGGTTATACCAAACAACGATATTGTTGGTGATGGAGTACGGGTGTTTCTGTTTCCGCTCCGCTGCGAACATACACTTCATCAAACTGGAGAGAATCCAGTATCGTTGCTTGCGTATTGCCTTGGGTTGCATGCACTCGACCCATACGATGAGTCTCGAAGTGCTGGCGGGCGTTCTTCCGCTAAAAAATCGATTTTGGGAACTCTCATATCGATTACTCATCCGATGCGACATTCTGAACCCGTTGGTGATTGAAAACTTCGAGAGGCTCGTCGAGCTTAATTCTCAAACCCGATTTATGGCCTTGTACTTCGACTACATGGCACAGAGCATTAATCCTTCTTCATATACTCCCAACCGTGTTCGTTTCCTAGATACTTCTGATTCTACTGTATTCTTCGACACATCCATGAAGGAAGAGATTCGTGGAATCCCGGACCATATACGCCCGCAAGTGATCCCCAATATATTTTATAATAAATTCCGAGAAGTCGACTGTGACAAAATGTTCTACACTGACGGATCAAATCTCGATGGGTCCACTGGCTTCGGTATCTTCAACAATACTATCACCGCTTCATTCAAGCTCAATGATCCCGCTTCAGTTTACGTCGCAGAGTTAGCTGCAATTCAGTACACCCTTGGGATCATCGACACTCTGCCCACAGATCACTACTTCATCGTTTCGGACAGCCTCAGCTCTATCGAGGCTCTTCGTGCGGTGAAGCCTAAAAAGCAACTCCCGTATTTTCTGGGTATGATACAGGAGTCCTTGTATACGTTATCTGAAAAATCTTATCAGATTACCTTTGTTTGGGTCCCCTCTCATTGTTCTATCCCGGGCAATGAAAAGGCCGACTCATTAGCAAAGGTGGGCGCATTAAATGGTGACATATACGAAAGACCAATCTGCTTCAACGAATTTTTTAGTATTTGTCGTCAGAGGACACTCAACAGTTGGCAAACCTCGTGGAGCAATGGTGAACTTGGACGATGGCTACATTCCATTATCCCAAAGGTATCAACGAAGCCTTGGTTCAGGGGGAAGGATGTGGGTCGGGATTTTATTCGTGTAATGTCCCGACTTATGTCCAACCACTACACCTTGGATGCGCATTTGCGGCGTATTGGGCTTGCGGAGAGTAGTCTGTGCGCTTGTGACGAGGGCTATCACGACATCGAGCACGTTGTCTGGGTATGCGCCGGGTACTTGGACGCCAGGTCTCAGTTAAAGGATTCCCTTCGGGCCCGAGGTAGACCACCCAATGTCCCAGTCCGAGATATACTGGCAAATCGTGATTTCCCCTATATGTCCCTTATTTATACTTTCATAAAAACGACAAATATCCCAATTTAGCCCCTCTCTTTTTATTTCTCGTTTTAGAAGCTTTCTCCTGCCTTGTGGGACCGATCAGCTCCAGACTGCAACTATGTAACCGCCATCGCACTTACCACTACGGAAACTGAAGCGAGAGAGACTCAAGGTCCGATGACTTTTGAAGGATTCCCCGCGGGTCCGAAGAATACCATCCGCCAATCCGACCTACTAGACTAAGGCGGTAATCTTTCGCTGATCTCCCGTTTGCCCGAAAGTTGCAAGTTTTGCTCTTCTCTCCCGGTCACCATCTACGCTTTCTCTCCCCTGTCCTTGATACAACTGCTTCTACAGCCCCCCTCTGAATATCTTGACCAAGCATAAGTCTCCGCTAAAAAAAGTTCAAATTTGTATTCTGTATTCCTAGTTTTAAGATAGTTGTAATTTTACCTCTTTGTTAAAACTATTGTCCCCCATCTTGTAAATAGAATTGTATCCCTAGTCTTAAAACACCTGCGAATTTTCTCATAAATATTTGTTCCCCCTTTTGTGTACCAAACTATATTGTTAGTTTTAAGATAACTGTAAATATTTCCTAAAAATTATTACTATTGAATTCCTTGTTTTAAAATTTTTTCATAAAAAAAATCTTTTGCCCCCTCTCTTGTATATAGAATCTTATTTCTAGTCTTAAGATAGCTGTAAAATTTTTCTTTTTTAAATAAAATATTTCAACATTGTAACCTCCTAGTTTTAAAATATCCAAAATGTAAAAACAAAAGAATTTGGCACCGCCAAGCTAACGCATTTGTGCCTATCAAATAAACGAAATGAATAAAAAAAATATTAAAATTGATGTAACATTACTCTAGTTTGCGGGTCTGGATCACTAATGATCAATCAAAGCAGCTTTGATCACATTGGCCACCTATGACGGTTCATGACGCCCCCGGGGAACCCGCCAAGTTCCTAAGCTAATATCACACCCATGCCCCAACGAATTCTGTTCCGATTTTTACAAACTTGATTTCAAATGAAAGATACAGTAATACAGTAATTGACTGTTGCTAAATTTCATTCGGTTTTGACTCTTGCTTCCGGAGTTACAGGGGTGTTAGTAAGCATACACTGGAATTTCCCATATAAATCGGTACAATCGTAATACCTCAGAGGCTAAAAACTATTGAAATGGTCACCAAATTACTTATGATCGCAGATCTAGATCACTGATTGCCGATCAAACATTCTTTGAATATTGTCCACTATCGACGATTCCGGAAGTCCGGAATTCCGGGCATATTCCACCATTAATGTCACATCGGTTCTTCGGTGATGACTGAACCGATTTTCTCAAACCAAGTCTCAAATGGAAGGTAAAATATGCAGTTGAGTATTGCGTCGCCGCCCCTCCCCCCCTCCCCCTTGCCTTGCCCTAACACCTCCCTCCTTCATCACTCCCCTCCTCTTGGACCACCCTCACGCCCACATTTCCTTCATCCACCGCGTATACCGAAATAAGATGAAGGATTTCTGACACATCCTCCACTCCCACTCTACTAACCTCCCATTCCCTCCACTTTCAAACCCATTCCACCAACATTTCAAAATATAATCACATGAAGATAACATTGAACTCATGCTGATTAAGCTAATTAAATATTATTCTTTTGCCTTTCTCATATAGAAAGGTTATGCAATTGCTCCAAAAACCGACTTTCGAACCGAGGCCCGGAGTCTCATATAACATTCGACTCAGATCGCCGAGATCGCAAAATATCTGTGTGTATGTATGTGTGTATGTATGTATGTATGTATGTATGTATGTATGTATGTATGTATGTATGTATGTATGTATGTATGTATGTATGTATGTATGTATGTATGTATGTATGTATGTATGTATGTATGTATGTATGTATGTATGTATGTATGTATGTATGTATGTATGTATGTATGTATGTATGTATGTATGTATGTATGTATGTATGTATGTATGTATGTATGTATGTATGTATGTATGTATGTATGTATGTATGTATGTATGTATGTATGTATGTATGTATGTATGTATGTATGTATGTATGTATGTATGTATGTATGTATGTATGTATGTATGTATGTATGTATGTATGTATGTATGTACGTATGTTTTTGTTTTTGTTTCTTCAGTCGGAGCTTGCAACGCTCAGATATGCTCTGATGCTGTGGCTCGAAAAACTCATCCAGCTTCTGAATAGCTACTTCGTACCAATTAGGCTTGAAAGCTATTAGTGGTACGTGATCGCAATCCTTCAAGTTTTTGGATACCATTTGCAAAGCAGGGCAGCCAAGATGTAATAGTTTTGCACGCATAATATACTGGTCGGATATTTCGTAAGCTGCGAAATAGCAATCCAAACTAGGGGCAGATCACTTGTGATGCATTTTTAAAAATCAGCGAAATTAAATGCATTTCTTTGCATCAAAATAGAAATTCGTAATGCATTTTGCGTTGCGTGCAATGTATTTTGCGTTGCGTGTAAGACGTCAAAACCCTCTAAGAACAGTTGGTTTCAAAATCGTCCAACGAAGGACGTTCGTTGGACCAATTTGGACAACGTCCAAATAACCGTTCAACGAACGTCCATCGTTGGACCCATGTTGAACGATTTTGAAGCAATTTTTTGGACGTCTCAGTGGGAACCCTACAAAAAACAGCCCTACATTCAACAAAACATCGAACAAAGTGGATCAGCGTAGGACGATTGTTAAGTAATCTTTACTGAGAGGGAGTGCAAAGTTGATGCAAAAATGGAAATTAAATGCATTTTTTCTAAGTTGATGCAAATTTGTTATACATTCCTAGAGTGACCTGCCCCTAGAATCCAAAGCATCTTTTCATATTTTCCACTCTCTAGCTAACTTGCCTGTTTCGATCTGATCACATCGAAACGGTGGGATCGATCGTGAATCTTGCATCTGAAAACATAAGATCGAACAACTTTATTATTTTTCTTCTAAATACTTTCGATTGATAAAAAAAGGTTTTTCAGTGTAATCTCATATGTGCCAAAGTCACATATGTACGAAACTCCCTTTTGTGCAACTATTTGCACATGAACCAATATCCCCTTGCTGTATTCGACCTTAATTACGATTCCTGCTTTTGCCGGGGAAATTCAACTAATTTCCGCCTTCTGGTCTTCCGGAGAATTCTACTAATTCTCGCAATGTTTATTCGAAAAACGTTAGCTACTACTTTTACCGTTGAATATCACTGGAGAATTCTTAAAATTCTCGCAATTCACGAGGAAAACTGAAAATTTTCCGTTTGATTGTATGATGCAATCACAATGACGCCATATGATTTTCTCGCAACTGCTCTACGATTCTTTTTTTTCGTTTACCTTATCAAGTCCTCCTCTTTTTCGCGAATACAATAAATGCGGAAACTGCGCTATAATTATCAGTACAATATCTTATTCCGATTCTCGTCACCGGATTGTGGTATTGACTCCCTTATCTCCGTCCGTGTCCGTCGAAATCCAAGAATTAATGATCCCCCTCTCTTTCACTGCCGAACCAAGATCAATCCTTCCCAGGTCGTCCTCATTCTCCATGTTACAATAGTACAAAAGGTGGGGCATATTTATTATCTAGCTTAACTTTTCATCCGGGCGTAATGTACTACAGCTAACAAATTTTCCATAGCGATAAGAGCTATGTTCACCTGTTAAAACATGTTAAGATACGTGTAAGGAACAACTAGGGTTGCCACCCCTCCGGGGTTTGGGCCGGAGACTGCGGTTCTCGGAAGCGATCTCCGGGCTTCCGGTTTTTCAATTTCTCCGGGTTTGCTGGGAAGAAGCATAATTTCAATTTTTTTTTTAATTAATCGACTCTTTACAAAATATTTAAAAAGTCTAAGTTAACTATTACTCTGGTTCAGATTTATTTTGCCCGTGTAATCCTTCATGTCAAGGTGGCGAAGATGAGTTCACCAAATATTGCTGATTTCTTCCACAAAGCAATGAAAATGAAACAAATACAAATCAAGGAAAGTAATACTTCGCAAACGTGAAAAATTTACAGCTTTATTTTAACGTAGTAATAAAAAGCTATTAAAGTGGTCTAAAATGCCGAGCAATCGCTTTGATTTTAATTTCTGTCTAGTTTGACTCAAAATCCACCCCCCCCCCTTCGGCGTTCAGTGAAAATCTTCGGATCAAAGTATCCCCAGGGGTGGCAACCCTAGGAACAACCTTTAATGATATGTGGGCATGTAGGGCCTTTATATTCAGAGTGTAGGTGATCTTCCTATGGAAACATAGCAAAACACGATTTTTGATTGGAGACACCTCTAAATCATCTCCAAATTAAGTCATTTTTGGCGAAAGTTTTTAAATTCACACCTAGAACAAAAATCTGAGCTGACTTATGTATATTTTAGTATATCTGTTTTTTTAGTGGGACTTGGTGTTTTTTTCACGGAGCCTTCGAAAAAAACTGTATGATTTGGATGTGTTTCCCGAAGATATACTTCAAAAAGGATTGTTTGATGAAAAAAAAAAAAATGAAAATGATCAAAAAGTACATGCGACAATTATGCGTAGAACGGCAGTGTAGTTTTTACAGGTGTTGCTAAGATCGCACTTTAGTATTCGTAAGATGAATCTTACACGAATGCTGTGAGTGATATCAGAATAAATCGACTTGCCTACGTCATACCGTTCGTTCAACTCCCATTGTATCGTGTGAAATATGGCGTCGACCGGTTGTGCTTGTGGATTGTTTACATATTTTTGGTTTCTGTCATAAGCAAACCGAATGATCTGCCACACCTATTTATACTACATTACTGTCAATGGCCCTCCCCAGTAAAGTTTAGGCGGAAATGAGACGGAATTCCGGCTGGTTAGCATACCGGCCCCAGCGACACAACCGATTCTAGTTGGGATCGTTGTATCTCTGGAGCCGGGCTCTAACTGGAACCAGCCGGAATTCTGGCTCATTCGTTCCAGAAGGATTCGAAGCGTGCTCGATTACCCAGTTAAACTCATTCCGGAACCGGTTCGGATTTCTGAATGGACCCTCTAAGAGCGGTTGGTTTCAAAACCGTCCAATGAAGGACGTTCGTTGGACCATTTTGGACAACGTCCAAATAACCGTTCAACGAACGTCCATCGTTGGACCCGTGTTGAACGATTTTGAAACAATTTTTTGGACGTCTCAGTGGGGAGTCATTATGAATTCCAAATCAAATGCAACAACCGATTCCGACTCAGAATCGGTTGTTGCATTTGATTTGGAATTCATACTGACTCCATTCAGGATTCCCAATCAAATTCCGAATGGTTTAACCGGGTAGGCTCGCTGACGAACTAGCAAGTCGACATAAATTGACTTTTACAACATTGCTTTACAGCTAAATGGCAGTGTTGGTAAACACGGCTCACAGTAAAATTCAAATTTATGTCGACTTTGTCAGCATGCACAGCCTAATTGGAATGACACTGGCAAATAAATAATAAGAAAAATATAGATATGACGAGTTTGCATCCAGAGGAATTCAGCGCTAGATTCAGCGTGCTTAATTCGCACGTAAATAAGAAAGATATCGGTTCTCCGGTTTTTTTTTAGCATATCTTCCTTCGAACGTTTCGACACAGATACTTCAAACAAACAAACATTAATGATCTTAAATGCTTATTTGCAGGCTAAACAAAATTGGGAAAAATCCCAATATTATGGCTCACAAAGAAGAATCCGAGTCAGCCAATGCAGAAACTAATCAAATCAGTGCTGTGGTAAACGCGTTGGCCGTTGAAGCTGAAAATAATTTAAATAACCTTAGGTAAGATCATTTTTCGTATTCTGGTTGTAGTTGAAAATCGAAAAATTGACATGCGCCTTTCGTTTTTTCCCTATTTACACAGTGGGCAATTAAAACGCATGTTGTGTACATGTTAGAGAATCAACTTGCGCGTCATCTACACCAGTTGCGCTTTAGTTCCACACGCTGAAAATAGGAGAAAAATCGAAAAGCGCTAGTTCACTATTTCGATTTTAAACTGCAACCAG
Source organism: Topomyia yanbarensis (assembly GCF_030247195.1). Classification (NCBI taxonomy): domain Eukaryota; kingdom Metazoa; phylum Arthropoda; class Insecta; order Diptera; family Culicidae; genus Topomyia; species Topomyia yanbarensis. Next base: position 235,280,634 of record NC_080671.1, read on the forward strand.
AATATTATAATTCATTAAAGGTTGCAATTCATCTTTTTCCTTTCTTTGATTTTTTCAATCGTTTGTGTGGAATCAGTGATGGAAGCGGAAGTTTGATTTAAGTTTGGCGGAGTTAAATCAAAATTTACGCATGAGCTTACCTCGGCCAAAAAGTGGAGATTTTAGAGCTCTTTTCGAAGGTAGTCCTTAGGAAATCAACCACTCTCTCTGGAATTGACAAATACTCTTCTATAAGGTACAAGTGAGATATTACAAATAAAACTTAATTTACATAAACTAATAGCGTCCGTTCACATTACTATTATAATTTAATGTGTCTGCTTAAACTAGCCACTCAAGAATGCCAAGAAATCGACTTTTTAGTAATACAGAAAACAGACTTTCAGCTGTGTAAAATTTAACGGTCTATTCAAAGGTAATTAAGATAATATCACCAGGTGAGTTTAATTTGATAGCGGAGGTTTCAAAACGGTTTTACATCGTTTACATGGTTACACCTAAGCTGACCAACTGTACAGAATTTGGGAAGACGGTACGGATTTTTGATCGCGTGTGCGGAAAAAATGCTTATACGGATTTGTTCGGAATTTGCACGGAATTTTCAACTTCAGTGGAAGTGGAAACACTCCCGGGATAACAATTTTTTTTCCACAAATGGGAACCGACTAGATAACGTTGCAAACTAATTTCCCAGGATTCCAATACTTTGAAACTAATCTATTATATCAATAAATCAATTATCTCATTAACTTATTTAGCCGATTCATCTAGCAACAATAGGCTGGTCTGTCCAAAAAATATATTCAAAACGAATATCTCCTTATTGAGAATTGTGATGAGCAAACCCACGCTTACGGAAATATTCAGCTTCTCGACGAAATATGAAATTACATTTTCCAATAAAATTTTCAATATTGTGCTAATCTACTTAGGTAACTAAACTTTTGGATAAGTATTTCTTAGTCGATTAATGATCGAACAAATGAAATTATTCGATAAATTACAGTGTTGTACAGCGCAAATTCGTTAGTTGGGTTACGAATGCGCCCCATCCCAACTAGCGAATCGTATTCGTTAATTGGGGCAACTGACAACTTGTAAAAATACACGAGGTAAACGCTGATTGTTCGTTTTCTTTCAATAAAAAACAAACAGACAAATTTTACGGTTCACGAAAGTTGGCTGTTTCCTTCCAGTTTAACCCTTAAATGCTTGAAACTAATTTTTCATTGATACTCATTTTTTGGTATGGAATATGGATACGATATTTACCTCTTGGTCCCAGTGAGCAAATTTTCTGGCAGAGATCGCTCTGATACATTTCTGTAAGTCTTGGTTTGGCAACCCTGTCAGATTTCTGGCGGGTTAGTTGAGCTAGGGCGGACTTGGTTTCGCTCGCGTTTTCTGGGAAATTTTGACAGGAACCGAGCAAAACCCTGGCATAACTCGGACATAAACTGTGCAGATCCTGGCAATTCCTACCTGGTAGAATTTAGCACGAATCCAATTGCTATTAATTATTTTTTTGATAAATTCCTTCACATGAAATAGGAAAAGGATACGCCGTCGCAAAATACCGATAAAGCGCAAGCATAAATCATTGGATAATGTAATTGAATTCATCAGAGATGACCTTCAAAAGTTAGCAAACTAACCTCTCTGCGGTACAAACTAATTGATGCTGAATGGAGGAAGCACAAAATCTAACACATTTATTTCACTAAAAACATTCCGGAATATGAATTGAAAAAATTAAGATTCATTGAATTTCAAAGTATGCTTTTTTCTAAATCGTCAAAGAAATCAACCAATAAGCCCCTTGAAGTCGATGACTTCCAAACGTCAATCAGTTTTTGAAATTCAGTTTTGACATAAGAGTGTCTTTTAGTTGGGGCAACTAGCGATCACCCAACTAACGAACAGCTCAACTAGTGAACCCCCAACTAACAAATTTGTGCTGTACTACGTTCACACTACGAGTTATAACACTTTTTTATGTTACTTTCTATTTGATTATATTGTTTTTTTTGTATTGCATTTCTAATTTATTTCTAGTTTAGTGTTGGGTGTTCAGCTACACACGGGAAGAATGGAGTACCCAAACCATGGGTTAAAAATCACCAGCGTCAAGTTCTAATAGTGCGAACCCAATTTTGGGTACTGTTTTCAAAAGGGATATTACTTTAAACTGAGTATTGCATGTCTAACCTAATTTTGGATAGTTTGGGATTGGCATTCAACATTTTTTTCTCCCGTGTTAAACAAGCGTCGTTTGCTTAGCCCGCTAAATGCTGTGAATATTTTGAAACTATAGTATAATTTACATATCCTGCACGTTGAATTTAAGTGTTTCACACTAAACACAGTGGATAGACACTTAGGTTTAGTGTTTTTATCGGTTGTCTGTATCGTCGGAACAACCGATTTCATTCGCAAAAGAAAAGGTAGGTTTCACTTGTTTAGTTTTAAATGATTGGTTTTCTCATCATTTATAATATTTCTCTAGTTCACTACTCGAAATCGTCTGAGCACATCAGCAGTTCGTTTATAGAGCCATTACCACAACTGCAAGGGGAGGGATCTGCAAGGTGGTAAAGCTGACAGCCGCTGGGAGAATTAACTGGAACACATCAACCGGATCCACTGTGTTTGGATCTTCGGTGAAAAAAAATCATCAGTTTATCTGTAAGTAATGCCATTTTCGTTTTTGACAGTGCACCACACCGGTGTAGTCGGTGCTACCCGGTCAAACCATTCGGAATTTGATTCGGAATCCTGAATGGATGGATTCCAAATCTAATGCAACAACCGATTCTGAGCCGGAATCGGTTGTTGCATTTGTTTTGGAATCCATAATGACTCTATTCAGAAATACGAACCGGTTCCGGAATGAGTTTAACTGGGTACACTCATTCAAACTTGAGTGTAATCAGTATCATGTATTTGCACTACACCGATGTAGCACCAAGAAAAAACTAAATCGCTATAAGAAATGACAAAAATTCTGCCAAACAGGAATACTGCCTATAATCGCAATTTTTTTCTAATGTTCTATAACAGCGATTCTCAACCTGGGGTCCGCGGATCTCTAGGGGGCCGTGAAGTAGTTACCAGGGGACCGAGAAGGAGATTATTTATCTCGGAAGGAGCTTTTTTTGTAACATACTGTAAATAATATTTGAATAGTACACAAAATGAATGTTAAGCCGCGGGAGTCTGCAACAACCCTGGATGATTAAGAAGTGGTCCGCGGGGCGAAAAATGTTAAGAACCGCTATTGTATAAGATCCCATATCTACATAGGGCCGACTTGCGATTATAGGCAGAATAGAACGAAAGAAGAAAAATCAGCGATAGAAATAACCGCGTTTTTGGGTGAATGCTGAGTGGACAAAATTCGACAAAATTCAAATATTTTTCATGGTTTTTGCCTTTTTCATATGCTATGCAATAACTGTAAAAATCGACTTTTTAACCGAGGCCCGGAGGGCCGAGTGTCATACACCATTCGATTCAGTTCGTCGAGATCGGCAAATGTCTGTGTGTGTATGTACGTGTGTGTGTATGTGTGTGTGTCATTTAAACTCACACAATTTTCTCAGAGATGGCTGAACCGATTTTCGTAAACTTAGCTTCATCTGAAAATTATAACGCTCCCATAAGCTGCTATTGATTTTTTTGTTGATCCGACTTCTGGTTCCGGAGTTACGGATTGAAGAATGCGGTCACACAGTAAATTCCCATATAAACTGGTACCACCATGATGTTCAAATGATGTAAAACATATTAAAATTGATCACAATCGTCTGAGCTCTCGATCGAAGCAGATCGTTTTTCTTGTGCTGTGCATAGAGTAAATCACTATATATACATTGTGAAGGTCAACCATTGTTTGAGGCTGGCTTTGTTCGCCGGTGCCTAGGTTGGTGAAGTGAATAGTGGAATAACCGGACAAGCTGCTAAATAAGCTAAGTATATTTTTTTTCATTTCCCTTTCCCCCGATCGGTCGCTACTTCTTAGATCCCTTTCCCCTGAATATAAGTTTCATCTCTCGTTTACACCACGTGCTATCCTCGTGCCTAAATGGCCGAGGGCGAAGTAACATTGGATGGGAATGATATTTCCATGGATATACCGGATAAACCCGAAATTACTCCCTCCCCTGATTCCCCCAGTCCTCCCCGTATTAAAACATACCCAGCCAGTTCGACTGGACCCTGGGTGGTCTATTTCCGGCCCATCACGAAATCGCTTAATATTTTAGAAATCTCACGGGAGCTGACTGCTAACTACCCGGCCGTAGCTCAGATAACACGTGTTAGAGCTAATAAGATACGCATATTAGTGAATGACCTCGACCAGGCAAACCAGATTGCTCGCAGCGAACGTTTTACAAAGCAATTTAAAGCGTATATTCCTTGTTTAGCAGTGGAGATCGACGGGGTCGTCGCCGAACCGGGTTTGAAGTGCGAAGATGTGTTGAAGTACGGAGTTGGTTGCTTTAAGGACCCCTCACTTGAACATGTGAAGATTCTGGAATGCAAGCAATTGTATTCCGCAAAAACTGAGAATAATAAGACAACTTATTCATTGTCAGACTCGCTTCGGGTGACTTTCTCCGGGTCTTCCCTCCCCAACTATCTCCTCCTGGATAAGGTTCGTCTACCTGTTCGCCTGTTTGTACCGCGGGTAATGAACTGCAGCAATTGCAAGCAGCTGGGCCACACAGCCACCTATTGTGGCAATAAGAAAAGGTGCGGCAAATGCGAAGGAGAACATGAGGATGACTCTTGCGGTGGAGAAACTGAAAAGTGTATTTACTGCGGGGGCATTCCGCATGATCTTAAATCATGCCCCGCGTACAAACAGCGCGGGGATAAAATTAAGCGCTCCCTTAAGGAACGCTCGAAGCGCTCTTATGCAGAAATTCTTAAGAATGCTTCGCCATCTGTCCCTTCCGAAAATTCCTTTGCTCTTTTGGCTGGCGTTGAGCAAGAATCTGACGACCCACAAGAGGGAACATCTTTGGTTACCTCAGGGGAGTCCAGGAAGAGGAAAAATCTAGCCTCCCCTAAATTGCCTCGTAAGGGTGCCAAGGTGTCGTCCACTCAGAGTGCGCCAATTACAATCAACAAATCCAATGGAAGTGATGCACTAAAGCCGAAGCAAGTTGCTCCAGGACTTGGAAATTTTAATTCTAACAAGGAGTATCCACCACTTCCAGGGACACCAAAAACCCCAAGTGTTCCCTTTTTTCAAACAGATACTCAGTCCAGTAGCGGACTAATGAAATTTTCTGACATAGTGGACTTAATTTTCACAGCTTTCAATGTTACTGATCCTCTTAAAAGCATTCTGATACATTTTCTCCCTATGGTGCAAACATTTTTAAACAGTTGACTGCTAAATGGCCCCTCCTTGCAGCGATCGTATCCTTCGATGGCTAAGTCATCAAACGAGGTCACTTATTCGATCACTGTCCTACAGTGGAATTGCAGAAGTATCCTCCCGAAAATCGATTCCTTCAAATTCTTACTAAACAGTTTAAAATGTGATGCTTTCGCATTATGTGAAACCTGGTTAACTTCTGATATAAATCTCAACTTCCACGACTTTAATATAATCCTTCTGGATCGAGAAAACCCTTATGGAGGAGTACTTTTGGGGATCAAAAAGTGCTATTCTTTCAACCGAATTAACCTCCCTTCGACACCAGGCATTGAAATTGTCGCTTGTCAAGTTTTAATCAAAGATAAAGACCTTTGCATTGCTTCCATCTACATTCCTCCTAGAGCCTCGGTAGGGCACCGAACGCTTTGTGATATCACGGAATCCTTACCGGCTCCACGGCTAGTTCTGGGAGACTTTAACTCGCACGGTACGGTATGGGGCTGTCTTCATGATGATAATAGATCAACATTAATCCAAGATCTTTGCGACAATTTCAACATGACCATCTTAAACACGGGAGAAATGACGCGGATTCCTACACAACCAGCACGCGCAAGCGCGTTGGATTTATCGCTATGCTCGACATCGCTACAGTTAGATTGCAGGTGGAAGGTGATCCCTGATCCCCACGGTAGCGATCATTTGCCTATCGTGATTTCAATTGCTAACGGTTCAAGACCATCGGAAACAATCAATGTCTCGTATGACCTCACACGGAACATTGATTGGAAGAGTTACGCGACCGCGATATCCGTTAAAATCGAATCCACTCAAGAACTTCCTCCGGAGGAAGAGTACAGGTTTTTGGCTGGCTTGATTCTCGACAGTGCGAATCAAGCTCAGACTAAACCAGTACCCAGCGCGAATACCCATGGACGGTCTCCCACCCTGTGGTGGGATAAAGAGTGCTCAGAGCTGTACGCGGAATAGTCCACTGCATATAAGGCCTTCCGGGAAGACGGGTTACCCGCTAGCTGTCTACAGTACGCGTCGTTAGAAAGGCGAATGAAGAGTCTAATGAAAGCCAAAAAACGCAGTTATTGGCGCCGGTTCGTCGACGGGTTAACGAGAGAAACAGCGATGAGCACTCTTTGGGGTACGGCTCGACGTATGCGTAACCGTAATAGTACCAACGAGAACGTGGAATATTCAAACCGTTGGATATTTGCTTTCGCCAAGAAGATCGTTCCGGACTCTGTCCCGGTACAGAAAACGTGCCGCGCCGCGTCTCCTCACGATACCGCGAACGAAACACCGTTTTCGATGGTGGAGTTCTCACTTGCTCTCTTATCATGCAACAATAACGCCCCAGGGTTAGACAGAATCAAATTCAACTTGCTGAAGAATCTACCTGACACTGCAAAAAGGCGCTTGTTGAATTTATTTAACAAGTTTCTTGAGGGTAACATTGTCCTTCATGACTGGAGGCAAGTGAAGGTCATCGCCATCCAAAAACCAGGAAAACCAGCCTCCGACCACAACTCGTATTAGCCGATTGCAATGCTGTCCTGTATTCGGAAGTTGTTCGAGAAAATGATCTTGTTTCGCCTCGACAATTGGGTTGAAGCAAATGGCTTACTGTCAGATACACAATTTGGCTTCCGCAAAGGCAAAGGGACGAACGATTGCCTTGCGTTGCTTTCTACAGAAATCCAAATGGCCTATGCTAACAAAGAGCAGATGGCATCAGTCTTCTTGGATATTAAGGGGCCTTTTGACTCAGTTTCTATCAACATTCTGTCAGAGAAGCTACACCAGCATGGTCTTTCGCCAATTTTAAATAACTTTTTGCTAAACCTGTTGTCTGAAAAGTACATGCACTTTTCGCATGGCGATTTAACAACATCGCGATTTAGCTACATGAATCTTCCCCAGGGCTCATGTCTAAGTCCCCTGCTCTACAATTTCTACGTGAATGACATTGACGATTGTCTTGCCAATTCATGCACGCTAAGGCAACTTGCAGACGACGGCGTGGTCTCTGTTACAGGCACCAAAGCTGCCGACTTGCAAGGACCATTACAAAATACCTTGGACAATTTGTCTGTTTGGGCTCTTCAGCTGGGTATTGAGTTCTCCACGGAGAAAACTGAGTTGGTTGTTTTTTCTAGGAAGCGTGAGCCGGCACAACTCCAGCTTCTATTAATGGGTGCAACGATCAACCAGGTTTTCACATTTAAATATCTCGGGGTCTGGTTCGACTCTAAAGGTATCTGGGGATGTCACATTAGGTATCTGAAACAGAAATGCCAACAAAGGATCAATTTTCTCCGAACAATAACTGGAACATGGTGGGGTGCTCACCCAGGAGACCTGATCAGGTTATACCAAACAACGATATTGTTGGTGATGGAGTACGGGTGTTTCTGTTTCCGCTCCGCTGCGAACATACACTTCATCAAACTGGAGAGAATCCAGTATCGTTGCTTGCGTATTGCCTTGGGTTGCATGCACTCGACCCATACGATGAGTCTCGAAGTGCTGGCGGGCGTTCTTCCGCTAAAAAATCGATTTTGGGAACTCTCATATCGATTACTCATCCGATGCGACATTCTGAACCCGTTGGTGATTGAAAACTTCGAGAGGCTCGTCGAGCTTAATTCTCAAACCCGATTTATGGCCTTGTACTTCGACTACATGGCACAGAGCATTAATCCTTCTTCATATACTCCCAACCGTGTTCGTTTCCTAGATACTTCTGATTCTACTGTATTCTTCGACACATCCATGAAGGAAGAGATTCGTGGAATCCCGGACCATATACGCCCGCAAGTGATCCCCAATATATTTTATAATAAATTCCGAGAAGTCGACTGTGACAAAATGTTCTACACTGACGGATCAAATCTCGATGGGTCCACTGGCTTCGGTATCTTCAACAATACTATCACCGCTTCATTCAAGCTCAATGATCCCGCTTCAGTTTACGTCGCAGAGTTAGCTGCAATTCAGTACACCCTTGGGATCATCGACACTCTGCCCACAGATCACTGCTTCATCGTTTCGGACAGCCTCAGCTCTATCGAGGCTCTTCGTGCGGTGAAGCCTAAAAAGCAACTCCCGTATTTTCTGGGGATGATATAGGAGTCCTTGTATACGTTATCTGAAAAATCTTATCAGATTACCTTTGTTTGGGTCCCCTCTCATTGTTCTATCCCGGGCAATGAAAAGGCCGACTCATTAGCAAAGGTGGGCGCATTAAATGGTGACATATACGAAAGACCAATCTGCTTCAACGAATTTTTTAGTATTTGTCGTCAGAGGACACTCAACAGTTGGCAAACCTCGTGGAGCAATGGTGAACTTGGACGATGGCTACATTCCATTATCCCAAAGGTATCAACGAAGCCTTGGTTCAGGGGGAAGGATGTGGGTCGGGATTTTATTCGTGTAATGTCCCGACTTATGTCCAACCACTACACCTTGGATGCGCATTTGCGGCGTATTGGGCTTGCGGAGAGTAGTCTGTGCGCTTGTGACGAGGGCTATCACGACATCGAGCACGTTGTCTGGGTATGCGCCGGGTACTTGGACGCCAGGTCTCAGTTAAAGGATTCCCTTCGGGCCCGAGGTAGACCACCCAATGTCCCAGTCCGAGATATACTGGCAAATCGTGATTTCCCCTATATGTCCCTTATTTATACTTTCATAAAAACGACAAATATCCCAATTTAGCCCCTCTCTTTTTATTTCTCGTTTTAGAAGCTTTCTCCTGCCTTGTGGGACCGATCAGCTCCAGACTGCAACTATGTAACCGCCATCGCACTTACCACTACGGAAACTGAAGCGAGAGAGACTCAAGGTCCGATGACTTTTGAAGGATTCCCCGCGGGTCCGAAGAATACCATCCGCCAATCCGACCTACTAGACTAAGGCGGTAATCTTTCGCTGATCTCCCGTTTGCCCGAAAGTTGCAAGTTTTGCTCTTCTTTCCCGGTCACCATCTACGCTTTCTCTCCCCTGTCCTTGATACAACTGCTTCTACAGCCCCCTCTGAATACCTTGACCAAGCATAAGTCTCCGCCAAAAAAAGTTCAAATTTGTATTCTGTATTCCTAGTTTTAAGATAGTTGTAATTTTACCTCTTTGTTAAAACTATTGTCCCCCATCTTGTAAATAGAATTGTATCCCTAGTCTTAAAACACCTGCGAATTTTCTCATAAATATTTGTTCCCCCTTTTGTGTACCAAACTATATTGTTAGTTTTAAGATAACTGTAAATATTTCCTAAAAATTATTACTATTGAATTCCTTGTTTTAAAATTTTTTCATAAAAAAAATCTTTTGCCCCCTCTCTTGTATATAGAATCTTATTTCTAGTCTTAAGATAGCTGTAAAATTTTTCTTTTTTAAATAAAATATTTCAACATTGTAACCTCCTAGTTTTAAAATATCCAAAATGTAAAAACAAAAGAATTTGGCACCGCCAAGCTAACGCATTTGTGCCTATCAAATAAACGAAATGAATAAAAAAAATATTAAAATTGATGTAACATTACTCTAGTTTGCGGGTCTGGATCACTAATGATCAATCAAAGCAGCTTTGATCACATTGGCCACCTATGACGGTTCATGACGCCCCCGGGGAACCCGCCAAGTTCCTAAGCTAATATCACACCCATGCCCCAACGAATTCTCTACCGATTTTTACAAACTTGATTTCAAATGAAAGATACAGTAATACAGTAATTGACTGTTGCTAAATTTCATTCGGTTTTGACTCTTGCTTCCGGAGTTACAGGGGTGTTAGTAAGCATACACTGGAATTTCCCATATAAATCGGTACAATCGTAATACCTCAGAGGCTAAAAACTATTGAAATGGTCACCAAATTACTTATGATCGCAGATCTAGATCACTGATTGCCGATCAAACATTCTTTGAATATTGTCCACTATCGACGATTCCGGAAGTCCGGAATTCCGGGCATATTCCACCATTAATGTCACATCGGTTCTTCGGTGATGACTGAACCGATTTTCTCAAACCAAGTCTCAAATGGAAGGTAAAATATGCAGTTGAGTATTGCGTCGCCGCCCCTCCCCCCCTCCCCCTTGCCTTGCCCTAACACCTCCCTCCTTCATCACTCCCCTCCTCTTGGACCACCCTCACGCCCACATTTCCTTCATCCACCGCGTATACCGAAATAAGATGAAGGATTTCTGACACATCCTCCACTCCCACTCTACTAACCTCCCATTCCCTCCACTTTCAAACCCATTCCACCAACATTTCAAAATATAATCACATGAAGATAACATTGAACTCATGCTGATTAAGCTAATTAAATATTATTCTTTTGCATTTCTCATATAGAAAGGTTATGCAATTGCTCCAAAAACCGACTTTCGAACCGAGGCCCGGAGTCTCATATAATATTCGACTCAGATCGCCGAGATCGCAAAATATCTGTGTGTATGTATGTGTGTATGTATGTGTGTATGTATGTATGTATGTATGTATGTATGTATGTATGTATGTATGTATGTATGTATGTATGTATGTATGTATGTATGTATGTATGTATGTATGTATGTATGTATGTATGTATGTATGTATGTATGTATGTATGTATGTATGTATGTATGTATGTATGTATGTATGTATGTATGTATGTATGTATGTATGTATGTTTTTTTTTTTTTTTTTTTTTTTTTGAGAGCAGTAAAAAAATTTTCAGAAAAACCCTGAGTGAGGAAAAATGTACAAAAACCCCATTGTCAGGGAACGGGTTTGGGCTGCCATCACCCGACCCGCTAAAAACCACTGCTCTTGCCCAGAACCTGATTCCTCCCCGGCACTACCTTACGGCATTACTTCGGGGAGGGGTTTTTATGTGCATAGCACGCACTCTAATTCAACTACTTCCTAGTTCGTTTCTTCCGTAGGGTTACAGCCCCACTCCTCTACACACCACCAATTCTCTACCATCCACACAGACTGGCAAGCTCTGCATGGCAGTCGGAAAGCTGGCTGTGAGTCGAGGCTTAGTACTCCTCCCCTACGAGTACAGTCTGAGCGGCAAACTTCTGACTGTCTAATTCACTGAGCCCTGCGGCTCGCTTGTGCCGGTTAGCACCGCAACTCCCTTCTCGCACCATTCAACGCCGTTTACTCTTTGAGCACCAGACTTGTTCGCGAACTACTCGGTCTAGTCCCCGACGATGGACCTAGCCTACTCCGACGGAGAATTCCCCGGCGAGAGAAGTTCTCCCGAAACCGAGCCAACCAACCAGATGTCGAGGTCAGTTCGGCGATTCCGGTGGAGCAGAGCGTCCGGTTCGCTGGTGCCCCGACGACCTGCGACTGGTGGTATTTCGTCGCGGTCTACTCAGTCTAGTCCCCGGCGGTGGATCTAGCTTACGCCGACGGAGAGTTCCCCGGCGAAGGAGGCTCCCCCGGTACCGATTCTTCTTTTGTTTTAGCACCACAATTTCATGAGCTCTTTGGCTTCCTCTCGTTCCGTTTCGCCCGATCTACTCGATCTAGTCCCCGGCGGTGGATCTAGCCTACTCAACGGGCCATACAGTAGGTGCTGAGGTCTATCCGGCGATTCCGGTTGGAGCGTAACTTCCGGTTCACCGGCGCCCCAACGACCCACTGCTAGCTCTGCGACGCGGTCTACTCGGTCCAATCCCCGGCGGTGGATATAGCCTACTCACGAGCTACCCGGAAGGATGTCGAGGTCGGTTCAGCGATTCCGGTGAAGCTTGACGTCCGGTTCCCAGGCGCCCCGACGACCCAACTCGGTGCTACATCACGCACTACTCAACTGGTCCCCGGCGGTGGACCTAGTCTACACACTTGGAGAGTTCCCCGGCGGCGGAATTTCTCTCGAAACCCGATTTGCGGTTTCTTGTTGGTCTCTACGCCACTTCCTCTGCAACTCGGAGAGTATGCTCGAGACCACTCTGTTGACAGCGTCCCAGGTATGTTCGTCACGGCACATCTCTTCGACGATATTGTCCGCTGTCATACCAGGTATACCCCTACGAACTTCTTCGAATCTAGGGCATTCGAAGACCACGTGTTCCGGTGTCTCCTGCACGGTCGCACAACCCGGGCAAAGGGGTGACGAAGCATGTCCAAACCGATGCAAGTACTTCCGGAAGCATCCGTGCCCGGACAAAAACTGCGTCAAATGGAAGTTCACCTCTCCATGCTTCCTATGTACCCAGGCCGATACATTTGGGATGAGTCGGTGGGTCCACCTTCCTTTCTCCGCGTTGTCCCACTCCTGTTGCCATTTAGCCAACGAGTCCGCTCGAACCTGTCTCCTAGCGTTACGTGCATTTCTCCGCTGATAGCATTCCACGTCCTCCGCCAGGGTAATGCAGATGGGGATCATCCCGGCGATAACGCATACTGCCTCCGACGATATTGTTCTGTAGGCACTCGCGACTCGTACGGCCATCAGTCGGAATGTCCTGTTTAGCTTTTCACGGTTCCGCTTGGTTTTCAGCGCAGCACTCCAGGCAGGAACCCCATATCGGAGTATCGATGACGAAACAGTAGATAGCAGACGTCTCGTGCTGCTTCTCGGACCGCCGACGTTTGGCATGATCCTCGCTATTGCGTTCGTTGCCTTCGCCGACTTTTCACAGGCGTAATCAACGTGGTTGTTGAAGCTCAACCGGTCGTCGATTATAACTCCCAATTGCTTCAATGCACGTTTCGATGCAATCACGTGCCCTCCGACGTCGATCTGCATCCGTTGGACCGATCTGCAGTTACTGACCAACAACACCTCCGTCTTGTGGTGAGCTATTTGCAGCTTGACCCCGTTCATCCAGCTCTCGATCGCGTCTATTGTCTCCGTCACCGACACCTCCACTTCTTCAAGTGTCTCACCCATCACCGTTAGTGACACGTCGTCCGCGAAACCTACGATTTTCACTTTCCTAGGCAGCTGCAGCGTTAACACCCCATCGTACATCCCGTTCCAAAGGGTTGGACCGAGAATGGAGCCCTGAGGAACGCCCGCTGTGACACGCAATGACTTCTGTCCTTCGCTCGTCTCGTACAGTAGCACTCTGCTCTGAAAGTAGCTCTTCAGGATCTGGCACAGATAGTCGGGAACCCTCATTCTATGCAGCGCTGCAGCGATGGCTTCCCAGCTGGCACTGTTGAACGCGTTCTTCACATCTATCGTGACCACAGCGCAGTATCGATCTCCTCTTCGCTTCTGTTTAGATGACTTCTCGGCACTCTCGAGCACTATCCGAATTGCATCCACTGTCGATGCTCCTTTGCGGAAACCAAACTGCATCTTGGACAGTCCGCGCTCACCTTCCGTGAATTTCGTCAACCTGTTAAGAATGATCCTTTCCAGGAGTTTTCCGAGTGTATCCAGCAGGCATATGGGTCTGTACGAGGTCGGGTCGCCAGGTGGCTTCCCTGGCTTCGGCAGCAACACCAGCTTCTGGACCTTCCACATTTCGGGGAAGTTGCCTTCATTTAGGCACTTCTGCATCACTATCCTGAACATGTCCGGATATGCCAGGATCGCAGCTTTCAGTACCACGTTTGGTATTCCATCCGGACCAGGGGCTTTCTTTGGTTTTAGGCGCTTCGATGCTTCTACTAGCTCGTCGTTAGTCACTTGCCGATCCATGTTTGTTCCTTCTTCCTCGCCGTGCGGTGACGGTGGCCATATAGTTGGATCGTGCTTCGGGAAAAGACCCTCGACGATTATCTTCAGCTTGCTCGGACACATTTCGACTGGCGTCGTTGGACCCTTCATTTTCGCCATCACGACTCGGTATGCGTCACCCCAGGGATTGGCGTCTACTTCTCGGCATAGCTCCTTGTGGCACTCTGACTTGCTAAGTCTGATCTCCCGTTTTAGAGCGGCCCTAGCTTCCCGAAACGATGCCTTATGCTCTTCTCTATCTGGTTCCGACCTTGCTCTTTGGGCCCGCCTTCTGGCTCTGAGACAAGCAGCGCGTAACGTACTAAGCGTCTCGTTCCACCAGTAAGCTGGACGCCGTTTGTTGCGTGGTTCCAGTTTTCGCGGCATTGTGGCGTCACAAGCCGCCACAATCCTTCTTGTTAGGTCAGCCGCATCCACGTTCTCGGTCCCGCCGTTCGGCCGAAGTGCCTCAACAAAGAGGTCTTTGTTGAAGGCTTTCGTCTTCCACTTTCGTTCGCCGGTCACCCTTCTCTGTACTGCCGCGGGGTTCCGTTGGCCGATACGGTAGCGAATCTCCTGGTGGTCACTATGCGTATACGTTTCGCATACTCTCCAATTCATGTTCGCCGTCAATGAGGGACTACAGAATGTGACGTCTATGATGGACTCCCTCCCGTCTCTCCGAAATGTACTAACAGAGCCTTCATTGCACAATCGTACGTCTAACTTCGCTAGAGCTTCCTGCAGGATACACCCTCTTGTGTTGGTTACTCTACTGCCCCATTCCACAGCCCAGGCGTTGAAGTCACCACCAATGACTACCGGCTTCCGATCGATCAACTGCTCGGTTAACTGCTCCAGCATTAGGCTGAACTGCTCTACTGTCCACCTTGGGGGAGCGTAACAGCTACATACGAAGATGCCGTTGATTTTGGATATCACGAAACCCTCATAGGAACGTTCTACCACTTCTTGGATAGGGAATCTTCCCATTACTTGTATCGCTGCGGTTCCTGATCTATCCGCCACCCAGTTACCGTTATTAGGGGGGACTTGATAAGGCTCTGCGATCAAAGCGACATCGCACATAGTTTCTGTCGTAGACTGCCACAACAGTTGCTGTGCGGTATCACAGTGATTCAGGTTTATCTGGGTCATCTCCATCACCGTTGGCCTGCAGTCGCCTTCTTGTACGCTGGGCATTTAAAGCCACCCGTCTGATGGTCGTTCCCTTCCGCTGGGGTGCAAAGCAAGCACTTCGGCCTCTGCGTGCAGTCTCTCGCAAGATGGCCCGTCTCTCCGCATTTCCAGCACATCCCGGATCTGTCCGGGCCTTTGCAAGCCCCTGCTAAATGTCCAAAGCCTAAACATTTGAAGCATTTCTCTGCTTGTTTGTTTACTCGTGGGGCGGCTCTCAGTAGGCATCTCGACCATCCAACTGTAACCTTACCTACCTCCAGTGCCTTGTCTGCAGCGGTTACCGGTAAACGTATCATCGCTATCTGCGTTCCTCCGTATCCCTTCCTTAACCGGATCGTCATGTGCACCTCGCCCAGTTTGCACTGCTGCTTCATAGCACCTCTCAGCTCGTCTTCCGTCGTTATTTCGTCGAGGTCTTTGCACACGATTACCATCTCCGGGCTTAAGGCTTTAACTTCTGCCTTTCCGCCCATTGATTTAGTTATAGTCTCCTGCAAGGCAGAGCTACTAGTCGTAGTATTCTTCTTAAGCTCGAGGAGCATCTCATTTTTTTGGGTACGCCTGACTCTTAACACGTTTTCCCCCAAATCTTTCAGCTCCGGGTCCTCTCTGACCTTTTTGAGCAGTGCTGCGTACGTAGTCTCGTCATTTGCTTTGACGAGCACGGCTTCTCCCTTAGGCGCCTTCTGACGAGCCGAGGGTTCTGATTTCCTCTTCTGCTCCCCTTTTCGCTCCTCCTTCTTTTTTTGCTGTTTCCCGCGTTTCTCCTTCCGACCTACAACGGTGCTCCAGCTTTCACCCTGTAAGGTGGCGTCCTTTTCTTCGGCAGCAACAGCATCCTCGAGCGTCTGCCTCTTTGACCCGCCTGGTCTTTCTTCTCCTGGTGAGGATCTTGTCCTCTTTGGAGTTATGGGAACTGGCGTGTTCTCCACTCCAATCTGCCTCTCCTTACCCTGTTTCGGAGGGGCTAGGAGGATAGTAGCCTTAGCCGACGCGGATGCTCGCTCAGCTGAATCTGCCCTCTGCGTTGCCGTATCGTACTCTTTCACGGCAGACAGTAGCGCCTTCCGGATTTTGATGACCATCTCCTTAATGTCTTTGTGGACATTGTTTCTCATGTCCACGAACTTGTGGAGCTCCTCCACCAAGTGCCTCGCTACCACTACCTTTGGCGTTTGTGGGGTGTAGCTCCTTCCGCTCTGCTCCGGCTGTTTTTGTTGCTGCTGTTGCTGTTGCTTCGGCTTCCCCTCCTCCTGCTCTTGCTGGGTGACTTCAGCTACTATTGGTGGTGGTGACCTCACCAACCCACCTCTGGCAAACGGATTTGCCGTGCCTGCTCCATTTATATCGGTTGCTTGTTGTTTCTCCATTTTATTTTATTGGGTCCCAACTCCGGGCCGCTATCTCCACTCGCTTCACATAGTCGCCTCTCGTGATCCCATGATTATCTATGCTGCCGAAAAGCAGCAGTGAGGTCATGCAAGGGTTGACACCATCTCTCATGGGGAGTAGTGTTCAGAGCCGGATCGGCGTAAATCGGGAATGCTTCAACCGAACCTAGTACCACCAACCAAATGATGGCGAGATTCGAACGTACCCGGAGACCTGCCAGGGTTTTGTTGGAACGGAGGCAGCCATGCTGTTAGCCCACTCGCCATTTCAAATCGGTGTCATCCTTCCTTACTCAGGGAGTAGAACAGCACGTCTGTCAGCCCTAAGTCGCCATCCTTTTCGTCATCCTTGTCCTGTCCGTTGCCGTTCGCCATGGCCAGTATACCATAATCAAGATGTTACTGGCGTCGATCCTGATGTGCCGGTTGGCACTCCGGTTGTGCTAGAGTGCTTTTATTGCCCAGATCTTAGATTATTGGAATCTTAGGATCTTAGCAGAAGCGGCACAGACTCGCTTCGTCGGAGCTGCTTTCGGAGTTATGGCATTTTTTAGAGGTTCAGAAGAGCCCAATCTTAGCCCCACCATATCCTAGCAAAACTCCCCAACTCGCAGAAGGGCTGTGGGGGGGGGGGTTCGTTAGGCCCCTAGACTCCTGTCCTTCCTGTCCCTGCTGCCCCCAGTATGTATGTATGTATGTATGTATGTATGTATGTATGTATGTATGTATGTATGTATGTATGTATGTATGTATGTATGTATGTATGTATGTATGTATGTATGTATGTATGTATGTATGTATGTATGTATGTATGTATGTATGTATGTAAGTATGTATGTATGTATGTATGTATGTATGTATGTATGTATGTATGTATGTATGTATGTATGTATGTATGTATGTATGTATGTATGTATTTATGTATGTATGTATGTATGTATGTATGTATGTATGTATGTATGTATGTATGTATGTATGTATGTATGTATGTATGTATGTATGTATGTATGTATGTATGTATGTATGTATGTATGTATGTATGTATGTATGTATGTATGTATGTATGTATGTATGTATGTATGTATGTATGTATGTATGTATGTATGTATGTTTTTTTTTTTTTTTTTTTTTTTTTTTTTGAGAGCAGTAAAAAAAATTTTCAGAAAAACCCTGAGTGAGGAAAAATGTACAAAAACCCCATTGTCAGGGAACGGGTTTGGGCTGCCATCACCCGACCCGCTAAAAACCACTGCTCTTGCCCAGAACCTGATTCCTCCCCGGCACTACCTTACGGCATTACTTCGGGGAGGGGTTTTTATGTGCATAGCACGCACTCTAATTCAACTACTTACTAGTTCGTTTCTTCCGTAGGGTGACAGCCCCACTCCTCTACACACCACCAATTCTCTACCATCCACACAGACTGGCAAGCTCTGCATGGCAGTCGGAAGGCTGGCTGTGAGTCGAGGCTTAGTGCTCCTCCCCTACGAGTACAGTCTGAGCGGCAAACTTCTGACTGTCTATTTCACCGAGCCCTGCGGCTCGCTTGTGCCGGTTAGCACGGCAACTCCCTGCTCGCACCATTCAACGCCGTTTACTCTTTGAGCACCAGACTTGTTCGCGAACTACTCGGTCTAGTCCCCGACGATGGACCTAGCCTACTCCGACGGAGAATTCCCCGGCGAGAGAAGTTCTCCCGAAACCGAGCCAACCAACCAGATGTCGAGGTCAGTTCGGCGATTCCGGTGGAGCAGAGCGTCCGGTTCGCTGATGCCCCGACGACCTGCGACTGGTGGTATTTCGTCGCGGTCTACTCAGTCTAGTCCCCGGCGGTGGATCTAGCTTACGCCGACGGAGAGTTCCCCGGCGAAGGAGGCTCCCCCGGTACCGATTCTTCTTTTGCTTTAGCACCACAATTTCATGAGCTCTTTGGCTTCCTCTCGTTCCGTTTCGCCCGATCTACTCGATCTAGTCCCCGGCGGTGGATCTAGCCTACTCAACGGGCCATACAGTAGGTGCTGAGGTCTATCCGGCGATTCCGGTTGGAGCGTAACTTCCGGTTCACCGGCGCCCCAACGACTCACTGCTAGCTCTGCGACGCGGTCTACTCGGTCCAATCCCCGGCGGTGGATATAGCCTACTCACGAGCTACCCGGAAGGATGTCGAGGTCGGTTCAGCGATTCCGGTGAAGCTTGACGTCCGGTTCTCAGGCGCCCCGACGACCCAACTCGGTGCTACATCACGCACTACTCAACTGGTCCCCGGCGGTGGACCTAGTCTACACAGTTGGAGAGTTCCCCGGCGGCGGAATTTCTCTCGAAACCCGATTTGCGGTTTCTTGTTGGTCTCTACGCCACTTCCTCTGCAACTCGGAGAGTATGCTCGAGACCACTCTGTTGACAGCGTCCCAGGTATGTTCGTCACGGCACATCTCTTCGACGATATTGTCCGCTGTCATACCAGGTATACCCCTACGAACTTCTTCGAATCTAGGGCATTCGAAGACCACGTGTTCCGGTGTCTCCTGCACGGTCGCACAACCCGGGCAAAGGGGTGACGAAGCATGTCCAAACCGATGCAAGTACTTCCGGAAGCATCCGTGCCCGGACAAAAACTGTGTCAAATGGAAGTTCACTTCTCCATGCTTCCTATGTACCCAGGCCGATACATTTGGGATGAGTCGGTGGGTCCACCTTCCTTTCTCCGCGTTGTCCCACTCCTGTTGCCATTTAGCCAACGAGTCCGCTCGAACCTGTCTCCTAGCGTTACGTGCATTTCTCCGCTGATAGCATTCCACGTCCTCCGCCAGGGTAATGCAGATGGGGATCATCCCGGCGATAACGCATACTGCCTCCGACGATATTGTTCTGTAGGCACTCGCGACTCGTACGGCCATCAGTCGGAATGTCCTGTTTAGCTTTTCACGGTTCCGCTTGGTTTTCAGCGCAGCACTCCAGGCAGGAACCCCATATCGGAGTATCGATGACGAAACAGTAGATAGCAGACGTCTCGTGCTGCTTCTCGGACCGCCGACGTTTGGCATGATCCTCGCTATTGCGTTCGTTGCCTTCGCCGACTTTTCACAGGCGTAATCAACGTGGTTGTTGAAGCTCAACCGGTCGTCGATTATAACTCCCAATTGCTTCAATGCACGTTTCGATGCAATCACGTGCCCTCCGACGTCGATCTGCATCCGTTGGACCGATCTGCAGTTACTGACCAACAACACCTCCGTCTTGTGGTGAGCTATTTGCAGCTTGACCCCGTTCATCCAGCTCTCGATCGCGTCTATTGTCTCCGTCACCGACACCTCCACTTCTTCAAGTGTCTCACCCATCACCGTTAGTGACACGTCGTCCGCGAAACCTACGATTTTCACTTTCCTAGGCAGCTGCAGCGTTAACACCCCATCGTACATCCCGTTCCAAAGGGTTGGACCGAGAATGGATCCCTGAGGAACGCCCGCTGTGACACGCAATGACTTCTGTCCTTCGCTCGTCTCGTACAGTAGCACTCTGCTCTCAAAGTAGCTCTTCAGGATCTGGCACAGATAGTCGGGAACCCTCGTTCTATGCAGCGCTGCAGCGATGGCTTCCCAGCTGGCACTGTTGAACGCGTTCTTCACATCTATCGTGACCACAGCGCAGTATCGATCTCCTCTTCGCTTCTGTTTAGATGACTTCTCGGCACTCTCGAGCACTATCCGAATTGCATCCACTGTCGATGCTCCTTTGCGGAAACCAAACTGCATCTTGGACAGTCCGCGCTCACCTTCCGTGAATTTCGTCAACCTGTTAAGAATGATCCTTTCCAGGAGTTTTCCGAGTGTATCCAGCAGGCATATGGGTCTGTACGAGGTCGGGTCGCCAGGTGGCTTCCCTGGCTTCGGCAGCAACACCAGCTTCTGGACCTTCCACATTTCGGGGAAGTTGCCTTCATTTAGGCACTTCTGCATCACTATCCTGAACATGTCCGGATATGCAAGGATCGCAGCTTTCAGTACCACGTTTGGTATTCCATCCGGACCAGGGGTTTTCTTTGGTTTTAGGCGCTTCGATGCTTCTGCTAGCTCATCGTTAGTCACTTGCCGATCCATGTTTGTTCCTTCTTCCTCGCCGTGCGGTGACGGTGGCCATATAGTTGGATCGTGCTTCGGGAAAAGACCCTCGACGATTATCTTCAGCTTGCTCGGACACATTTCGGCTGGCGTCGTCGGACCCTTCATTTTCGCCATCACGACTCGGTATGCGTCACCCCAGGGATTGGCGTCTACTTCTCGGCATAGCTCCTTGTGGCACTCTGACTTGCTAAGTCTGATCTCCCGTTTTAGAGCGGCCCTAGCTTCCCGAAACGATGCCTTATGCTCTTCTCTATCTGGTTCCGACCTTGCTCTTTGGGCCCGCCTTTTGGCTCTGAGACAAGCAGCGCGTAACGTACTAAGCATCTCATTCCACCAGTAAGCTGGACGCCGTTTGTTGCGTGGTTCCAGTTTTCGCGGCATTGTGGCGTCACAAGCCGCCACAATCCTTCTTGTTAGGTCAGCTGCATCCACGTTCTCGATCCCGCCGTTCGGCCGAAGTGCCTCAACAAAGAGGTCTTTGTTGAAGGCTTTCGTCTTCCACTTTCGTTCGCCGGTCACCCTTCTCTGTACTGCCGCGGGGTTCCGTTGGCCGATACGGTAGCAAATCTCCTTGTGGTCACTATGCGTATACGTTTCGCATACTCTCCAATCCATGTTCGCCGTCAATGAGGGACTACAGAATGTGACGTCTATGATGGACTCCCTCCCGTCTCTCCAAAATGTACTAACAGAGCCTTCATTGCACAATCGTACGTCTAACTTCGCTAGAGCTTCCTGCAGGATACACCCTCTTGTGTTGGTTACTCTACTGCCCCATTCCACAGCCCAGGCGTTGAAGTCACCACCAATGACTACCGGCTTCCGATCGATCAACTGCTCGGTTAACTGCTCCAGCATTAGGCTGAACTGCTCTACTGTCCACCTTGGGGGAGCGTAACAGCTACATACGAAGATGCCGTTGATTTTGGCTATCACGAAACCCACATAGGAACGTTCTACCACTTCTTGGATAGGGAATCTTCCCATTACTTGTATCGCTGCGGTTCCTGATCTATCCGCCACCCAGTTACCGTTATTAGGGGGGACTTGATAAGGCTCTGCGATCAAAGCGACATCGCACATAGTTTCTGTCGTAGACTGCCACAACAGTTGCTGTGCGGTATCACAGTGATTCAGGTTTATCTGTATGTATGTATGTATGTATGTATGTATGTATGTATGTATGTATGTATGTATGTATGTATGTATGTATGTATGTATGTATGTATGTATGTATGTATGTATGTATGTATGTATGTATGTATGTATGTATGTATGTATGTATGTATGTATGTATGTATGTATGTATGTATGTATGTATGTATGTATGTATGTATGTATGTATGTATGTATGTATGTATGTATGTATGTATGTATGTATGTATGTATGTATGTATGTATGTATGTATGTATGTATGTATGTATGTATGTATGTATGTATGTATGTATGTATGTATGTATGTATGTATGTATGTATGTGTGTATGTGCGGATTTGTTAACAAAATGTCCACATCGATTTCTCGGAGATGGCTGAACCGATTTTTACAAACTAAGATTCAAATGAAAGGTATAATATTCCCATAGGTTGCTTTTGAATTTCATTTTCAACCGACATCTTGTTCCGGATTACGAGTTGAAGAGTATGGTTACAAAACAAAATTTGTTGATTTGTCCACATCGGTTTCTCGGAATTTTCTGAACTGATTTGGCAAATTTGATTTTAAATGAAAGGTCCATCAGCTGCTGTTGAATTTTGTGTGGATCCGAGTTCTGGTTCCTGAATTACAGGGTGAAACGTACGATCACGCAGCAAATCCCGATTCTAACGAGTTCTGCGATGAATGTAAAAAGGTGAAATTTTTTCCAAAATGTGAACACATCTGTTGAATTTGTAGATCTAGGTCACCAACAGTCATTAAAAGTCTCTTTGGCCACACTGGCCACCATCGACGGATCCGGAAGCATCCAAATTCTGAAAAACGGTTATATTGGTTTCTCGAAAATGCGAAATTGCGTCGTCGGAAACTGATATTAAATTCCGTCTCCATCCGACTTCCGGTTCCGGAGTTACGGGTTGTGGAGTGCAATCACATAGAAAACTCTGATTCAAACCGATACCGCGATGAATGCAAAAAGGTGCTCTTATATATACTTACCAAGTGAAATAAGAATGAAAGATATTTCCATAATGTTATATTGTACGAACCAGGTATTAAATCATAGATTGTAGAAAAGAGAAAGGCACAATTGCACCTCTAGGTGGATTAAAACAGGTTTTTTTTTGTAGCTTTACTGTGGAATTATGGACGGTGATGCGGTGAACAGGGGCGGTGAGTGCAAACATTTTTTACAAACATTACTGTATCTGTCCAGTATAGGCGCCTGGTGCTACTCTTTATACGATTTCTCTGGGTTAAAAATTTTGCCACGGCACACGTTAATGCGGCCGCTTGGTAACTTAGCAGAAAGTCAATAGCAATGCCGCACATTAGGGACCATTGAAAAATTACGTAACGTTTTCAGGGGGGAGGGGGTACAACAAGTTGTGACATAGGGGGGAGGGGGAGTTAGCTAGATCTTTACGTAACATGTTTTCAGCGAAGAAATTTTTTTTTCTATGAATTTGTTACGTAATAGGGGAGGGGGTATGGAGAAATTTGTGATAATTTGTTACATGGGGGGAGAGGGGAGTCAATTTTGGGCAATTTTTGCGTTACGTAATTTATGATGGTCCCTTAGTCGTACTCATTCCACTTAACACTTGTGTTTTCAGTCGTAGGCGGGTTATAATTCTGGGTCTGGAGTTTTCTGTATCGCTCCGCATGCATTCTAATTTTTAGGACGTAGCTTATCATATGGATAAACAACGAATATGGAAATGCTTTCAATCAGTGATAGTGACGTCGCATTCCGCACGTGAGCTTAGTGTATTTTAACTATCTAGTTAGATTTTTATTTGAAGTCCCTCCGTTTGTTTTGGATTAATCTGAATATAAGTGATAGTGATGTCGGTATTGTCAGTTTACAATGTACGTTAATCGCTTTCTTTCGTCCGCCGGTGTTGGGGAGTCAGGGATTTTTAGATTTATTCCGCTTATTTGTTTGGGTTCATCATAGTTAATAGTGGTGTGTGGAATATTGTATTGTTCAGTTTCTTTTCGAAAACTCTTCTACATAGTATGAAATGCGGGGAAATTATTGATAATTGTTTACTTTAGGTACTTTTCCCCTGTAAGTGGAAAACATGTTTTTCTTTTGTGAATATGCTAGTTTTAGTGTTGTAGATTCAAAAAAGGGGCGAAAGCGAAATTTTTAATAATTCATTAATAAGTTTAAAAATAAGATGTACCTACTAATCTTGCTCCTACGGTTATTGTGCTCCCGAAAGTAAGGTTTTTGGCAAAGATAGCTTTATGCGGCTATGTCGCATAGCTGAGTCCAAGGATCCGCCGGACGATGTCGTCTCGTACTCGTCATCGGAATCGCAAGCACACATGTGATCCATCTGTTTGCTCGGTATACTCAAACATAGGGGCTATCCCTAGTTTAAGTTCGACTGAGCGGCTGTGAAGTTGGACAGCACTAGAAAAAAAAAAAAAGATGTAGCGTAGCCACATTATATATTAACAATGTTTTATTTCGTAACAATAGGATAGTATTCTTTGACAAAAAAATAAAATATCGCCCCTTTTTTTAAATCTACAACACTAAACTAGTATATTTTTGACATTAAAAATGTCTTACTCCACTATCTGGGGCTAGGTGTCATTCTAAAATCTAAACTATCTCCCATGTAAGGAAACTATGTAAGGTTTGCACGCTTATAACTCCGATATTACTAGATGGATTTTAATCATTCATACACCAACCGATTCAGAAACACCTAATTTAATTATTGATAATAATTTAATATCTCCCCAATAAAAGTAGACTTTTGTAAAATGGTAAAATTTAAGTTCACGAAACGAAACGGGTAAATTGCCATTCGTGAGGCAGATTTCTTAGACACAGCCGTCATTAGAGGGCACCTTGTAGCTCAATCAAACACAAAGTCATAAATAGAACGACGCATGTCCGTTTAAATCAGTTGTTGCTAATATCCCATACGAGCAACATCGTCTCCGGGCGATGCAATAAGCGCAACGTTGGCATTTGCACCCACTCCCACCTAAGTGACTAAACCATATACGGTTAGTTTATAAATAGAGGTGACGCGTACACGTTTGAATCAGTTTGTGTTCTTATGTCGAACGGGTAAGATCATGGCTGCAGCGTCTGGACGCTATACTAAGCGGTAGACGCTATGCATTTTCGGCAGCGGTGGCTAGGGTTCGTCGCGGTGCGGATGTGGGCGGTAAATGGATTATCCGCACCGCAACCGCAAAAAATAATAAAACCGCACCGCTTACCGCAACCGCACTTTATTTACCGCACCGCACCGCGCGGTAATGCGGTAAAATTTTTATATTTTTAAAAATGGTGTTGAAAAATTCTACATTTGTGTAACTATATATAATAAAATGTTATTCTTATTCACACGAAATTTAACTTTAAGATACTCCTCAGAATGAAATGTTTATGAAAAAAATCAACTTTATCATTTTCTATTAATAAAATTCCATATATTTTAAGGCAAACATTATACATTCAAAAACGTTCTACTGCAGTTATAGGAAAACTTTTATTTTAGCAACCCTTCAGTTAATTGAAAAATGTGGAATAAAAATGTAATAAGAAATGAAGTTGCATATTTTTTTCTTTAAATTTTCATATTTTCAATGTTTTTGACATATGAAAATGAAATGGATGATTTTCGCATTTACGTAGTAAACCACCTTTAATTCTTAACGGAATTTCACCAAAAAAATTTTAAGTCGAAATACCAGTACTTCTATATAGTAGCGCATATATTCCAATACAGTGAAATAAAAACATTGTATTTCATTAATAAGAACGACGCCATATTTGACGAAAAAACATTGCCTATACATTACATCTAATCAGGTGTCCGGTCTCAACCGGCACAGAATTATTGAACATTAGAAAAACTGCAAAAGATGTATGATTTGTAGCATACAGCAGAAATGATTTTTAAAAATAGGGGGTTTTACGGACAAAATATCCCAAAACTCCAATTTCCGCATTCTTCAAGAAACATATGTATTATCATTTAAAAACTAAGATTGCTCCCGTTAAAAAAGAATGAAGTGTAATTTTCTAAATGCTAGTTCGAAATTTCTAGCATTTAATATATTTTCCTCTAATATTTTGCCAAAGAGCCAATGGCAACAAACTATGTGGTATTTGGCAACAAAAGCTTCAAAAAAGCTACAAAATAGTCTTGACTGAAAAATATTAGGACCTATTTTGGTAAAAAATTAAAGTAAGTTTGAATGGAAGTACGCGAAAAAAAGTTATGTAGCATTATGCTATATTTCACCCTAAGGAGGAAAATTTGGTAAACACCAAAATTTCTCACTAGGGTGAAAATTTGTTGGTAAAACCAGTCTTTGCACTTGAGGGCACAAATCCTTATTTCTTACACAGTTGCGTTTTGGCTTCGCCTCATCAGAAACCGACACTAATTTTTGGTCGGAATAGATTAGCGTCAAGCAAATCCATTAAAACTAAAACACAGTTTGTGTTTCAATCGAACGACTGATCAAACGTGATGTCCCGTCCGAGCAGAAGTTCTGTTTATGCCGATGAGACACAGTGAAGCCGAGACTTGTCTTGGCTTAGCAGGCCTATGCGAAAGCACTATGCTATATTTCACCCTAAGGAGGAAAATTTGGTAAACACCAACATTTCTCACTAGGGTGATCACGTTTGATCACGTGTTTACCAAATTGATATCGAAAATGATTCATAATTCCACGATTTCCAACAGAAATCGAGAGAAGTGATTCATTTTTAAATTGGATTTAGGAGTAAACATGTATTGTTTTTTAAATGATCTAATAATTTTGTCTCTATTTGGATCTTGCATTTTATGTATTTGAAATGGTTAGTTTATGAAGTTTTACTTAGAAGTATAAAATAACTTGTCCAAAATATGTCGTAAAAATAATAGCGTCAAAATATTTCGGATACAGCTAGATTTTCTTTCATTATCAATTAGAATAATCAAAATTATCACTTTATCATTTTTTTGCGTTGCGGTTGCGGTAAAAGCTCTTTCCCGCACCGCATCTGCGGAAAAAAAGTGCCTCACCGCACCGCAGATTTTGCGGTGCGAGTGCGGTGAATACGGATTTTTCGGGTACCAGCACAGTGTCACAGAATGATTTGCAAAGTGGGTGGGTGGGATGGTTTGGTTTTAATGCAATACAGCAGGATGCGGTTTGTGTGCTGCTTGAGAGTGTTGCGTTGAAAAAAAATATTTATTTTTATGCATGCGTGTGCGTTATAACTTGTTAATCCATGTTTGCGGCGCTTGGGTAAAGAGCCTATTGGCTTTCATATGCTTCATATTTCGGTTATATGTGATATATATTTCGGTTATATGATTTTTATCAGTAAGGCATCTGACAACGTGCTTCTGTAGTTATTGCACTGTTCGGCAGCGAGTACACTCAGGTTTTGACATTAAAAATGTCTTACTCCACTATCTAGGGCTGGGTGTCATTCTATATTTTGAAAATCTCCTATGTAACGAAACTATGTAAGGTTTGAACGGTTATAACTTCGCAATTAGTTTTTGGATTTCAATAAGTTATACACCAATCGATTCAGAAACACATGACTTGAATATAGTTGCTAATAAGTTTGATGTACTATATAAGTATTCTATTGAAAATCGGTTGAATTGAAATTGAAAAATTTCACGAAAAGGGGGAAATGTGAATACACGAGGCGGTTATTCTGAGCAGAGCCGTCAATACAGAGCATTTAAGAGGTCAATCAAACAAGGAAAAGTTATAAATATATGTGCTGAATTTCCTTTTTGCCTTATCATACGATATTTGATGGTCGACGAGTAGTGTACGGACGTACGTACACGATTCCCATAAACAAACGGCCAATAATTGCCGCTGTACTGTACGGAACAAACAGATTCTTGCGTGATTTGGGAAATAATCATAACAATTGTGTAGCAGATTCCGTAGAGGATATGTTTACCGTAAATTTTGATAGAAATGATTTTGTAAAAGCATTAATTAACCGTGCTTTGATTGGAAGTTTACTCGTTAGCACCGCCTTTTTGGCGATGAACCACATCTGAGATACGTAAAACAAATTGTCTGTAGGAAAATGTTTTCAGTTTGCGTTTGATCATCGTTGAAATCAGTTCGTTTATCGCTGGCGCCTGCTTCGTTAGTTCCTGGAAGGAACGCTCCTCGTTAGCAGCAACAAACAAAGGCGCTCTCAAAATTGCCTCCATCACTAGACGTGTACAGAAGTCGCATTGTTATTGGCAAGGAAACGTCGAAATAATATTCACAACAAACAGTTCTTATTAGGACCACAAAATCGTTCACAGAAGAATTACAATTGAAATTTCCATTTCGTGCTTTGGAAAATAACTTCCCTCTTATAGGGTTAGTTATTTCCTATAATAATATCCGAAAAATGTATGATAAAACAAATAAACTGACCAATTGGACGGAAGCAAGAAAATATCTACAAAAATTTGAGTCAGAAAAGGGACATTGACGGAAAAATGCTTCGATCGTTTCTAAGTGTTTGGCAACTGAAGTTGCCGTTGTTTTCCAACGTCAATTATTTGCGTTGTGCTGTACGGAATAAACAGATTTTTGCGCGATTTATTGGGAAATAAAACAATTATGTAATAGATTCCGTAGATTTTGATAGAAATGATTTTGAAAACGCGTTAATTCGCCGTACCTTGATTGGTGATTTACTTGTTAGCGCCGCCTTTTTGACGATGAACCACATCTGAGATAGGTAAAAAGAATTGTCTATAGGAAAATGTTTTCAGTTTGCATATGATCATCGTCGTTCGCTTGTCGCCGGCGTCCGCTTCGTTAGTTCCTGGAAAGAATAGGGTAAAAGGGTATAATACACCCCACTGGGGTTAAATGCCCCTCTTCGATTCCCAGGATTCCTGAATTATCTAAAAAGTAAAAATGACTGATAACAGTATCGTTTCATGAAATCAACGTACTAAGTTAGTTTGGTATTTTTAATATGTTGTAAAACAACAAAAGTTTCAAAAGAGCTACTTTTATGTAAGCTTCCACTTTTTCCAAAAGCATTACAACCAATTAGAAATAGTCGGATTCGATACAACTATTTCAAGTAGCTTACTAGAATGTTATAGTTACTATCTTAGTTTATAGCTTGGCTTAAAAGTATGTGTGTATGTGGAATTATTCATGTATTCACAACAGCTCATCACCGGCCAAAACGCCCCACCCATTGTTGTGGGGCATACTCATAGATTGCTGTGGGGCATACCGTCCTCTTGTTGTGGGGCATATTACACTTTCACCGGGGGCATTTTGCCCTGGGTGAAAGAAAAAACTAGAATTTAGGCATCTTTGAAAAATGTTTAATTGTACTTGTATCAGGATGTTTTTAATAAGAAATGAAACGGGTACTAATTTCTAACTAATATAACAATAAATTAGAGTAGTTAGTGAGGAGATCATAGCGTCGAATGGTGAAATATAGCTATGTTTGCTTAAGGGGGGCGTATTAGACCTGTTTACCCTACTCCCCGTTAGCAGCAGCAAACAAGGCGCTCTCAAAATTGCCTCAATCACTAGAGGTGTACAAAAGTCGCATTGTTTTTGCAAGGAGACGGCGATATAATATTCACAACAAACGGTCCTTATTAGGACCACAAAATCGTTCTCAGAATTATAAATGAAATTTCTATTTCGTGCTTTGGAAAATAACTTCCCTCTTACCGGGTTAGTCCGAAAACTGTACGATAAAACTAATAAACTGATCAATTGGACGAAATCAAGAAAATACCTACAAAAATTTGAATCAGAAAAGTGACATTGACGGAAAAATGCTTCGATCGTTTCTAAGTGTTTGGCAACTGAAGTTGCCGATTTGTTTTCCAACGTCAATTATTTGCTCGGTGCTGTACAGAACAGATTTTTGCGCGATTTGTTGGGAAATAATCAAAACAATTGTGTAGTGGATTCCGTAGAGGATACGATCTGTTACCTTTTGTGTGTAGTCCTAAATAAGTCGGCATTACAGGATGTGTCCACGAATAATATGGCTGGCTCACAAAAATGGTCGCATTTTTAATGTCATCGTGGTCGTGTCTTGTACACAACCCCTTAATTTTTAAAAGAAAAACATGTTTTCCGCTTACAAAACACCTAAAGCAAACAATTACCAAATAATTTTACGGCTGAATTGTTTGAAACATTGTAGAATCGGGTCAAAAAGCTGACAAAAATTTGGGGTTGATAAAAACGGGTCTTCACTGTATTGCAAAAGTTACCTTAAGAATGATGTGAAGAAGAACTGTGTAAAAGTTCAGAACGTTGGTTCAGTAAATTTTGAGTTATGATGTACATCGCATTTTTCCGATGTGCATCTTGAGATTGACTGTTACTCGTTCAATTTTCAATGCTTTGCAATGAAATTTTGGGGAAATGTTCTAATATTGCATTAATGTATAAAAATTGACTGAATAGAACGCTCTCTGTAGCGCCAAAATAAAATTGTTTAAATGATTTTTTTTCGCCGAAAATAGAAATAATTTGTTAATAGGAATATGAAAATCAGTTCTTCAAATAATTCAACTGTATTACACTAATTCATTGTATTTTTTTATTTATCAACAGGAAAAAAGGGCAGCTTATACAATAAACTCATAATAACATTAGATGAAGATACGCGTGACAAGTTGAATGGTAAGTTTTTGTTTATCTTGTTAAATTAGTTCTAAGTAACAGATATCAAAATTAAATTCAATGAATTTGTCTGAACGTTGAAAGCAAAATAAGTATTTATTTGTATTTATTTGTATTTAACAATTTACGTCCATCTGACAATGAGTCTTGAGTCGAAGTTGTCGGTAAAATCATTGAAGCGACGGACCATTGCTAGTATCGGGCTGTTGGCAGCGTAGTCAGTGTTGCGCATTTCAGTCTGCAGCAGTGTTCGAGGACGAAGGACACGGGTTGGTGCGTAGAGGTTAATTTGTGATAGGAGATCGGGAACATCATATTCAGCGAGAAGAAGCTTAGATACGAAGGTGGCTTGCGACGCGTGTCTACGATCTTCTAAAGTGTGCAGTCCTAGCAATCGACAACGGTCTTCGTATGGTGGCAAGTTCAGCGGATCATTCCAAGGCAATTGACGTAACGCATATCTTATGAATCTGCGCTGGACAGCTTCAATCCTTTGGCTCCAAATTGTATGGTAGGGGCACCAGACGACGTTTTCGAATTCCAACTCTGAGCGCACCAGTGAACAATACAACGCTTTGAAGCACAAAGGGTCCCGGAATTCGTTGGATATTTTGAACATAAAAACTAATAGCTTTGTCAATGATTGTTGAGAAGTGATGGGTGTACGTTAGCCTTTCATCAAGGATGACGCCCAAATCTTTTACATGATCAACGCGTTGCAGCTGAGTACTAGCAATGTTGTAGTTGAAAGTAAACATGTTCCTCGTTCGATGAAAGCTGATAACAAAGCATTCAGCAACACCAAGAACCATCATGTTTCTTTTACACCAACTATAAAAGGTATCATCGAGATACTGTAGCTCACGGCAATCGGCTTCTTTCCTTATAATTAGAAATATTTTCAAGTCGTCGGCGAAGAACAGTTTCCCTCCACGCATTAAGACGAAAACAACATCATTCACCAACAGTGAAAACAGTAGCGGACTAAGCGTACTACCTTGAGGAACTCCGGAATGGTTGGAAAAGGACTCAGATTCATTGTCACCAATTTGAACAACGACTTTACGGCGAACAAGGTATGATCGAAGCCAACGGCAGAATCGGGCAGTGCATCCAAAATTATCAAGCTTCGTTAGTAGTATCTCATGGTTAACAGTGTCGAAAGCAGCCTTAAGATCTGTGTAGATCGTGTCCACCTGCAGTCGTTTGGATATTTGTTCCGTACAAAAAAATGTGAAGGAGACCAGGTTCGTTTCCACCGATCGACCGGGACAGAATCCGTGCTGACAAGTGCTTATGTAATGTTTACTAGCAGAGAGCAGCACCTCATTGATAAGCGATTCGAAAATTGTTGACTAGACTCTCAGCGAAGTGATTCCCCGGTAGTTCTCGATGTTGCTTTTGTCACCTTTCTTGTGTACCGGAAACATGACTGAACACTTCCAATCATCGGGAAATTTTTGCTGCTGAAGTGACACATTGAAAAGGTGCGTCAGTGGAATTGCTAAAATATCCTAAGCTAAAATTTTTTCAGAACAGCTGAAGGCATAGCACTTAGTCCTGGAGCATACGACGATTTCGTTGTTTGTATTGCAGAGTGAACCGATTGTTCTGAAATGGTGAATACATCCATATCCACCGCACCAACGGGAACATCACAAGACGCGTTGTCGAGCTCGATGGCAGTTGGCGCATCAGTCGTGAAGACACTCGAGAAGTAACTGGCAAATAGGGAGCACTTTGTCGCCGTCGTAGTCGCTACTTCGCCATTGTAGACCATCTTAGACAGAAGACCCGTTTCCTTCCTCTTCGTATTAACAAAAGTCCAGAAGCCCTTCGGATTTCGTCGTAAGTTTTGTTGGATGCGGTTCACATATCCTTTGTACAGCAATTTATTATAACAGCGGTACTCATTACTGGATATTGCGAAAAAGCGCTTGGGAATAGGGCATCGTCGATTTGTGTACGCACGTAGAGCTTTGGCACGGATGCGTTTCAGATTCCGAAGCATTGCGTTCGACCAGGGAGGCTTCCTGGGAGGTTTCCTGGGAGGTTGATAATTTGGTACAGATTTTTCAACACAGTCAAGGAGTAACCGATTATAGAGATCAACTGCAACATCTACATCCACTTGATCAAGTAGTACACTTCAGTCAATCAGCAACAGTGAGCGGCGTAGAGCTACTAAATCAGTTTTGCAAAAATTACGACGATTCACAGCTAAAGCTTCTTCATATAGTGGTGAACTAATGGTGGAAATGGATATTTCTAAAGCGGGATGATAGTTATCCAAAGGAACGATCACACTGGAAGCTTCACTCACAGAACACTCAGGCAAAGCATTCTCATTGACGAAGACAAGGTCAAGAAAACGAGATTGATGGTTGAAAATCGTGCTTAGTTGACGTAGTCCGTGAAAAGCCATCCCGTCCAGAAGTAAGCGGCTGGCAGGATTTGTTGTCGAGGATAACGGGTTAGGGTAAGCGTACCCACGTCCAGAAGAAACCCACATGAGTCCTGGTTGGTTGAAATCGCCAAGGACTATCGAACGACTGATCAAACGTGATGTCCCGTCCGAGCAGAAGTTCTGTTTATGCCGATGAGACACAGTGAAGCCGAGACTTGTCTTGGCTTAGCAGGCCTATGCGAAAGCACTATGCTATATTTCACCCTAAGGAGGAAAATTTGGTAAACACCAACATTTCTCACTAGGGTGATCACGTTTGATCACGTGTTTACCAAATTGATATCGAAAATGATTCATAATTCCACGATTTCCAACAGAAATCGAGAGAAGTGATTCATTTTTAAATTGGATTTAGGAGTAAACATGTATTGTTTTTTAAATGATCTAATAATTTTGTCTCTGTTTGGATCTTGCATTTTATGTATTTGAAATGGTTAGTTTATGAAGTTTTACTTAGAAGTATAAAATAACTAGTCCAAAATATGTCGTAAAAATAATAGCGTCAAAATATTTCGGATACAGCTAGATTTTCTTTCATTATCAATTAGAATAATCAAAATTATCACTTTATCATTTTTTTTGCGTTGCGGTTGCGGTAAAACCGCGCGGTAAAAGCTCTTTCCCGCACCGCATCTGCGGAAAAAAGTGCCTCACCGCACCGCAGATTTTGCGGTGCGGGTGCGGTAAATACGGATTTTTCGGGTACCAGCACAGTGTCACAGAATGATTTGCAAAGTGGGTGGGTGGGATGGTTTGGTTTTAATGCAATACAGCAGGATGCGGTTTGTGTGCTGCTTGAGAGTGTTGCGTTGAAAAAAAATATTTATTTTTATGCATGCGTGTGCGTTATAACTTGTTAATCCATGTTTGCGGCGCTTGGGTAAAGAGCCTATTGGCTTTCATATGCTTCATATTTCGGTTATATGTGATATATATTTCGGTTATATGATTTTTATCAGTAAGGCATCTGACAACGTGCTTCTGTAGTTATTGCACTGTTCGGCAGCGTAGTATTTTATATAGGAGAGTACACTCAGGTTTTGACATTAAAAATGTCTTACTCCACTATCTAGGGCTGGGTGTCATTCTATATTTTGAAAATCTCCTATGTAACGAAACTATGTAAGGTTTGAACGGTTATAACTTCGCAATTAGTTTTTGGATTTCAATAAGTTATACACCAATCGATTCAGAAACACATGACTTGAATATAGTTGCTAATAAGTTTGATGTACTATATAAGTATTCTATTGAAAATCGGTTGAATTGAAATTGAAAAATTTCACGAAAAGGGGGAAATGTGAATACACGAGGCGGTTATTCTGAGCAGAGCCGTCAATACAGAGCATTTAAGAGGTCAATCAAACAAGGAAAAGTTATAAATATATGTGCTGAATTTCCTTTTTGCCTTATCATACGATATTTGATGGTCGACGAGTAGTGTACGGACGTACGTACACGATTCCCATAAACAAACGGCCAATAATTGCCGCTGTACTGTACGGAACAAACAGATTCTTGCGTGATTTGGGAAATAATCATAACAATTGTGTAGCAGATTCCGTAGAGGATATGTTTACCGTAAATTTTGATAGAAATGATTTTGTAAAAGCATTAATTAACCGTGCTTTGATTGGTAGTTTACTCGTTAGCACCGCCTTTTTGGCGATGAACCACATCTGAGATACGTAAAACAAATTGTCTGTAGGAAAATGTTTTCAGTTTGCGTTTGATCATCGTTGAAATCAGTTCGTTTATCGCTGGCGCCTGCTTCGTTAGTTCCTGGAAGGAACGCTCCTCGTTAGCAGCAACAAACAAAGGCGCTCTCAAAATTGCCTCCATCACTAGACGTGTACAGAAGTCGCATTGTTATTGGCAAGGAAACGTCGAAATAATATTCACAACAAACAGTTCTTATTAGGACCACAAAATCGTTCACAGAAGAATTACAATTGAAATTTCCATTTCGTGCTTTGGAAAATAACTTCCCTCTTATCGGGTTAGTTATTTCCTATAATAATATCCGAAAAATGTATGATAAAACAAATAAACTGACCAATTGGACGGAAGCAAGAAAATACCTACAAAAATTTGAGTCAGAAAAGTGACATTGACGGAAAAATGCTTCGATCGTTTCTAAGTGTTTGGCAACTGAAGTTGCCGTTGTTTTCCAACGTCAATTATTTGCGTTGTGCTGTACGGAATAAACAGATTTTTGCGCGATTTATTGGGAAATAAAACAATTGTGTAATAGATTCCGTAGATTTTGATAGAAATGATTTTGAAAACGCGTTAATTCGCCGTGCCTTGATTGGTGATTTACTTGTTAGCGCCGCCTTTTTGACGATGAACCACATATGAGATAGGTAAAAAGAATTGTCTATAGGAAAATGTTTTCAGTTTGCATCGTCGTTCGCTTGTCGCCGGCGTCCGCTTCGTTAGTTCCTGGAAAGAATAGGGTAAAAGGGTATAATACACCCCACTGGGGTTAAATGCCCCTCTTCGATTCCCAGGATTCCTGAATTATCTAAAAAGTAAAAATGACTGATAACAGTATCGTTTCATGAAATCAACGTACTAAGTTAGTTTGGTATTTTTAATATGTTGTAAAACGACAAAAGTTTCAAAAGAGCTACTTTTATGTAAGCTTCCACTTTTTCCAAAAGCATTACAACCAATTAGAAATAGTCGGATTCGATACAACTATTTCAAGTAGCTTACTAGAATGTTATAGTTACTATCTTAGTTTATAGCTTGGCTTAAAAGTATGTGTGTATGTGGAATTATTCATGTATTCACAACAGCTCATCACCGGCCAAAACGCCCCACCCATTGTTGTGGGGCATACTCATAGATTGCTGTGGGGCATACCGTCCTCTTGTTGTGGGGCATATTACATTTTCACTGGGGGCATTTTGCCCTGGGTGAAAGAAAAAACTAGAATTTAGGCATCTTTGAAAAATGTTTAATTGTACTTGTATCAGGATGTTTTTAATAAGAAATGAAACGGGTACTAATTTCTAACTAATATAACAATAAATTAGAGTAGCTAGTGAGGAGATCATAGCGTCGAATGGTGAAATATAGCTATGTTTGCTTAAGGG
Organism: Topomyia yanbarensis; assembly: GCF_030247195.1. Classification (NCBI taxonomy): domain Eukaryota; kingdom Metazoa; phylum Arthropoda; class Insecta; order Diptera; family Culicidae; genus Topomyia; species Topomyia yanbarensis. Next base: position 235,316,847 of record NC_080671.1, read on the forward strand.
GGGCGTATTAGACCTGTTTACCCTACTCCCCGTTAGCAGCAGCAAACAAAGGCGCTCTCAAAATTGCCTCAATCACTAGAGGTGTACAAAAGTCGCATTGTTTTTGCAAGGAGACGGCGATATAATATTCACAACAAACGGTCCTTATTAGGACCACAAAATCGTTCTCAGAATTATAAATGAAATTTCTATTTCGTGCTTTGGAAAATAACTTCCCTCTTACCGGGTTAGTCCGAAAACTGTACGATAAAACTAATAAACTGACCAATTGGACGAAATCAAGAAAATACCTACAAAAATTTGAATCAGAAAAGTGACATTGACGGAAAAATGCTTCGATCGTTTCTAAGTGTTTGGCAACTGAATTTGCCGATTTGTTTTCCAACGTCAATTATTTGCTCGGTGCTGTACAGAACAGATTTTTGCGCGATTTGTTGGGAAATAATCAAAACAATTGTGTAGTGGATTCCGTAGAGGATACGATCTGTTACCTTTTGTGTGTTGTAACCGTCGTTACAAGTCCCGATGATTTTTAGGTGCATTTTTGTATTTTTTTAAACTGTTGTGTTTCTTAATGTTAATGTTAGTAGAGTTAGTAATAAAATAAATAAATAAATAAAATATAAAATGTAAATAGTAGGGACAAATACACAACACAGATTGGGCTGGAAAGGGTCGAAAGTGTTATACGGAGGGATAATACACCCCTGAATGGGTGGGGATAGGTTACGCCTAGTAGGAAGGTGGAAATTGTGGGTGGCGGTAGTAAGGGAAGAGGAAATCGAAGGAACCCGCCATTGGTCATTAGTACCGCGGCGTTCGTGTGATTAAGAAGCGAGTTGAAGAACATTAAAAAGTGTGAGACTAGTTAAAATCTATTCAGCAGTTCATTCAGGTAAATTAAAGCGCTGAATTTAATCAGAAGCGTCGATCTCACCTTGACAATACGTCCCATTTAGGACCTTTTTTTTGTAACCGATTGGATTCCTCACTGCACACGTTTCGGCCTAGGCAGAGGAATCTGCCGAAGTCTAACTGCCAAAGAGTTAGCCTACAGGTGCCACAGAGCCCTGTGAACCCTCGGGCAGTGCGCCCTAAGCGTAAAGGAGGGCCCTTCTCGGTGAAGCCAATACGGTATCGTCCGTGGCCCATCGATCGAGCCAAAGAAGGAAGACGCCGTACAGTTCCCTTCCCGCCACGCCACCCATCCGCCATCACAATCCGCTGGCGTCATCGCGAGCCACGGGTATTGGAACGCCATAGCAGTGCCACCAGTCCCAACAGCGAACCCAACGAACAGCGAGCATCGTTCGGAATCTTCAGCGAGCGCTCGCCAGCATCTAACACCACGTGCAACGTAGCAGCACCGGTACGTACCGCAACGGAATCTTACCCTTATTGAACCCGTACAATAGCCCAATAAACCACACCACACACACCCACACCTAGTTTGCTCATTTTGTCTTAAATAAATTTCCCTATTTCATTTTAAATTAGCTTTTCCTTTTGAACTGTGAAACATCCTAGAAGGACAATAGTTTTGTGCACCAACTTGTTCCGCGAAGCCCCTCCGATTACCCAGTAGCAAGCCGACCCGGAGATCACAGTATCCACATTCTCTTGCTCTGTGAGCTTGTTCGGGAGTATCTGTCGCAGAAGAGATATTACTTGGCGCCCAACGTGGGGCGCCAATTGTTACCTAACGATTGAACAAGGCTCTACGGCAGAACCGACTCTATTGCTGGTATCGCAGGGTCGGCTAGCTACCGGCTAATCAAGGGCTACGCGGATCAAGAACAAAAACCTAGAACATTCACTTTTCTTACACTTTTTTATTTGTGGATATTTGTAGTGTGTGGGTGTGGGGTGTTAATTATAATTTGTGTTCTAATGTGGCGTGTACACTACTCTATCACTCAACGTACCGTACTGTTGCTGCTTCCGTTAATGAGCGTCACGACGCTGACGAAGCCGACGGGCGAGATCCCCTCGCGGACGTCGGCGAAACTGGCCGGATGAAGGCCCCGGTACGATGGTGATCGAGATTGTAGATGGACCGGACCAGCGGGCGTTGCTGGTTTGGATGCAGGCAGGCGTCTTCCCTTCTTAGCGCCGCATCAAATCGTTCAGCACACGGTTCGGCTCGCGAATCCGGGAGGATTCCACGCCTAATCCGTAAAGGATCGTCGTTCGTCATCCGGCGCTGCGCGCCATCATTTTACACCCTCGGGCAAATGCCCTAATCGCAAAGGAGGGTCCCCTCTCGGTGTTGGCCATTGCGGTTAGCCGCGGTCATGCCGATGCTCGCCAAGGAGGGAAGACGCCTGCCTGCATCCAAACCAGCAACGCCCGCTGGTCCGGTCCATCTACAATCTCGATCACCATCGTACCGGGGCCTTCATCTGGCCAGTTTCGCCGACGTCCGCGAGGGGATCTCGCCCGTCGGCTTCGTCAGCGTCGTGACGCTCATTAACGGAAGCAGCAACAGTACGGTACGTTGAGGGATAGAGTAGTGTACACGCCACATTAGAACACAAATTATAATTAACACCCCACACCCACACACTACAAATATCCACAAATAAAAAAGTGTAAGAAAAGTGAATGTTCTAGGTTTTTGTTCTTGATCCGCGTAGCCCTTGATTACCCGGTAGCTAGCCGACCCTGCGATACCAGCAATAGAGTCGGTTCTGCCGTAGAGCCTTGTTCAATCGTTAGGTAACAGTGTAGTCCTAAATAAGTCGGCATTACAGGATGTGTCCACGAATAATATGGCTGGCTCACAAAAATGGTCGCATTTTTAATGTCATCGTGGTCGTGTCTTGTACACAACCCCTTAATTTTTAAAAGAAAAACATGTTTTCCACTTACAAAACACCTAAAGCAAACAATTACCAAATAATTTTACGGCTGAATTGTTTGAAACATTGTAGAATCGGGTCAAAAAGCTGACAAAAATTTGGGGTTGATAAAAACGGGTCTTCACTGTATTGCAAAAGTTACCTTAAGAATGATGTGAAGAAGAACTGTGTAAAAGTTCAGAACGTTGGTTCAGTAAATTTTGAGTTATGATGTACATCGCATTTTTCCGATGTGCATCTTGAGATTGACTGTTACTCGTTCAATTTTCAATGCTTTGCAATGAAATTTTGGGGGAATGTTCTAATATTGCATTAATGTATAAAAATTGACTGAATAGAACGCTCTCTGTAGTGCCAAAATAAAATTGTTTAAATGATTTTTTTCGCCGAAAATAGAAATAATTTGTTAATAGGAATATGAAAATCAGTTCTTCAAATAATTCAACTGTATTACACTAATTCATTGTATTTTTTTATTTATCAACAGGAAAAAAGGGCAGCTTATACAATAAACTCATAATAACATTAGATGAAGATACGCGTGACAAGTTGAATGGTAAGTTTTTGTTTATCTTGTTAAATTAGTTCTAAGTAACAGATATCAAAATTAAATTCAATGAATTTGTCTGAACATTGAAAGCAAAATAAGTATTTATTTGTATTTATTTGTATTTAACAATTTACGTCCATCTGACAATGAGTCTTGAGTCGAAGTTGTCGGTAAAATCATTGAAGCGACGGACCATTGCTAGTATCGGGCTGTTGGCAGCGTAGTCAGTGTTGCGCATTTCAGTCTGCAGCAGTGTTCGAGGACGAAGGACACGGGTTGGTGCGTAGAGGTTAATTTGTGATAGGAGATCGGGAACATCATATTCAGCGAGAAGAAGCTTAGATACGAAGGTGGCTTGCGACGCGTGTCTACGATCTTCTAAAGTGTGCAGTCCTAGCAATCGACAACGGTCTTCGTATGGTGGCAAGTTCAGCGGATCATTCCAAGGCAATTGACGTAACGCATATCTTATGAATCTGCGCTGGACAGCTTCAATCCTTTGGCTCCAAATTGTATGGTAGGGGCACCAGACGACGTTTTCGAATTCCAACTCTGAGCGCACCAGTGAACAATACAACGCTTTGAAGCACAAAGGGTCCCGGAATTCGTTGGATATTTTGAACATAAAAACTAATAGCTTTGTCAATGATCGTTGAGAAGTGATGGGTGTACGTTAGCCTTTCATCAAGGATGACGCCCAAATCTTTTACATGATCAACGCGTTGCAGCTGAGTACTAGCAATGTTGTAGTTGAAAGTAAACATGTTCCTCGTTCGATGAAAGCTGATAACAAAGCATTTAGCAACACCAAGAACCATCATGTTTCTTTTACACCAACTATAAAAGGTATCATCGAGATACTGTAGCTCACGGCAATCGGCTTCTTTCCTTATAATTAGAAATATTTTCAAGTCGTCGGCGAAGAACAGTTTCCCTCCACGCATTAAGACGAAAACAACATCATTCACCAACAGTGAAAACAGTAGCGGACTAAGCGTACTACCTTGAGGAACTCCGGAATGGTTGGAAAAGGACTCAGATTCATTGTCACCAATTTGAACAACGACTTTACGGCGAACAAGGTATGATCGAAGCCAACGGCAGAATCGGGCAGTGCATCCAAAATTATCAAGCTTCGTTAGCAGTATCTCATGGTTAACAGTGTCGAAAGCAGCCTTAAGATCTGTGTAGATCGTGTCCACCTGCAGTCGTTTGGATATTTGTTCCGTACAAAAAAATGTGAAGGAGACCAGGTTCGTTTCCACCGATCGACCGGGACAGAATCCGTGCTGACAAGTGCTTATGTAATGTTTACTAGCAGAGAACAGCACCTCATTGATAAGCGATTCGAAAATTGTTGACTAGACTCTCAGCGAAGTGATTCCCCGGTAGTTCTCGATGTTGCTTTTGTCACCTTTCTTGTGTACCGGAAACATGACTGAACACTTCCAATCATCGGGAAATTTTTGCTGCTGAAGTGACACATTGAAAAGGTGCGTCAGTGGAATTGCTAAAATATCCTAAGCTAAAATTTTTTCAGAACAGCTGAAGGCATAGCACTTAGTCCTGGAGCATACGACGATTTCGTTGTTTGTATTGCAGAGTGAACCGATTGTTCTGAAATGGTGAATACATCCATATCCACCGCACCAACGGGAACATCACAAGACGCGTTGTCGAGCTCGATGGCAGTTGGCGCATCAGTCGTGAAGACACTCGAGAAGTAACTGGCAAATAGGGAGCACTTTGTCGCCGTCGTAGTCGCTACTTCGCCATTGTAGACCATCCTAGACAGAAGACCCGTTTCCTTC